>NW_010548252.1:107128-142496 GCF_000687285.1 Phaethon lepturus
TTTTCCTCTTCCGGTTCTCCCCCCCATCCCACCGTGGGGGAGTGAGCGAGCGGCTGCGTGGGGCTGAGCTGCCGGCTGGGGCTAAACCACGACAGGGTCAGAGGGCCTCTTGGCTTCCAGGCTAGATAGCTCTTCATGTATTTTACTGAATGTCAACATTTAATGTTTGCAAGCCCTTACAAGCATTAATCAACTCAGCTCTTGCACAGTGCTGGCATGTGTGTGTTTGAAAAGTTTGGAGGGTATCATGGCTTTTCAGCAGGAGGAAGATGAGGTAGCTCAGAGCCAGGGAACTCACTGAATCCGCAGGCTGAGCAGTAGCTGCCGCTAGCCAAAGGCTCTTCCCCAGGAACGAACAGTACTGCTGAAAGTGAGGAGAATGTGACTAGTCTTTGAGTCTCAGGAGAAATCATTAACAAACCTTCAGCCTTAATGATCAGCTGATAACAATTTACAGTTGTAATTAATGTTTTCAGATAAGGGAGTGCTAAGGACTGATAGGTTTTTTTGTTTTTATGTGAAATATTAGGGTTTGTTGAGTTATAGGAAGGTTACTTCCCTTTTAAGCAATTCTTCTACTTTGGTGCTAAATGCAGCTCTGGACTTTTACATTCCACCTCTCTCCTTTTCTTTCTATAATATCGCGGTTAGTTTAAGCCCTTAAACTTTCTATAGGAATCTGCTTGAAACAATAATCTCCCTTCACATACATACTTTCTTTTTCTTCCCCTGTCTAAATTTAATTGTGTTTTTTTTCATAAATCTTTTTGCTAAATTCCTCTGAAGTTGTTGTTCTATTAAACACAGCTTTTGGTTCGGTTTGTGAAAATTACACATTAGCTAAGATTTTGACTAAGATTTTTTTTGTGGTTGCAACATTAGAAAAAAAATTAAGTGCACTGATCAACACAAATATACATTTGCTCAATACCTGAAAGGTAAATAATTATGCTGTTGCTGGAGAGGTAAATGTTCTCCATTCTTTTTGTGTTTATTCACTTAATTGCATCTGCAAAGACTCAGAATCATTTGATGTGTAATACTGTTGCTAAATGTTCAATACAAATAAAAAGAAGTGTTATTTGGAAAATGTGTGATCAGCTTCTGTGGTGGTATTCACACATGTTCTTAATGTAACACTGCATTTTGTATATTTTGACACAAGAGTTAAGATCCTGAGTACTTACTTACATATGTAATCATGTAGTTACGGTGTGTCATGAGCACATATTCCTATTCATTATAGACTGAGAATTCAAGAACTTAATTTAGGTTTCTGAAAAAAATTGTTAGAACTTCAGAACTGAATTAAGGACAACTTCACATACCTTTACACCAAAGAGTTCAAGAGCTGCAAAAGAAATAGGATGGTATTCCATTCAAGTGGGGATGTAAACACTTGTTCCATAATTAATAAATCTCCAATTGATGTATGTATGAGGGCACTTCTTTGCCTGTAGATCTTCAAGGGTCCATTGAGTTCAATGGAGCTATGCAAATTCACATTGACCAAGCATCTGGCTCTTGATGTAAATGTAAATTAGATATTAACAACAGCTTAAGGCCATTTTGTCCATTTTTTTTTGCCATGGGGAGATTGTTACCTACAGCACATTGCCTAATTCAGATTATTAAAATAATGATATTTCTCTTACTTCCTATGGAAAACTGTTAATTGGAGACTTTAATTATACTCACAATTGCAGACTGTTTCCTTGAGACACAAAAACATTTCTTAGTTTCCCTTCCCTAATTTTTTTTTCCTTTGACAGGTAAATAAGTTGTTCCACTCAGCAAAATTCTTTCTTATTCACTGGGCAGGTCACTATGTTTGAGCTCTGGCCTATTAAAATTCTAATAAATGTTTCAGGGCAGAGGAACACAATGGTACTGTTAGTGGAAGTTTTTGCTTATAAGATCATGTTTTATTTTTTAAATGTCCTACTGCCACAGTCTAAATCCTTTTCTACAAACTTAAATTCGTGAAGGAGCACTTATAGGAGATTGAGGGTTACTTTGGCACAAGACCAAACACTCTGCAGAGTAAATTCTGGCCAAACAATTCAGCTAAATACTCAGTAGTTTTAGGCACTGGGTTTGAACCTTCTTTTCTGGTTTCATATGCCTTTATCTTCCCAGGACATTCCAAGATCAGTGCTTTTCATAGCCTATTTTGCACACTGTCTAGGCAAAGACTGTTTTCCCAGCTTCTAGAAATGGGAATTCAGAGCTTCAGCTCTCCAAGACTAGCTGGTATTTAGGAGTTCCCAGGAAAACTTCCCTGAAGATTCACCCAGTCACAGCTCTGGCTTACAGCTCATTGCTTCTGTTACATTTGGTGGTGAAAACGGTCAGACCTACTAGCTCTGCAGGGCCACCTGCATTGTAGTTAGTGAAAGAAAAATCCAGGAAAAAAAAGAACTAGATAAACGAGGGGAATACATCTGTTTTCTTAACATACTTGAATACTTTGGGTCATTCAGGAGTCCAGGAATTTCAGTGTGGAATATACCTTCATATATTTTGACTAGCCTCCTTTGAATACTAGATTTCCTTCTTTCCTTTTCCATGTGTTTGTTGCCAGGTTCCCACTTTCTCACGTGTTGACAGTTGAAAAGTTTCCCTCTGCCAGAAAAAAATTTCCCAATAGTTCTTCCATCCTGCTCAAACTTTTTCCTCTTTTACGCCTCTTAGGCATTTCCCATGTAAGGTTTAACATCCTAATCTGAACACTTCAGGTAGATCTGATGAATCGTGAAGTGGCTTTACCCTCTCTGCTAACTACAAAGAGAATCCAAGATGACTAGCTCAGATGCAGGTATCTTCATGGCAGCTACCTAAATTTGAGTAGAACAGTACTCACCTGGGCTGAGTATTGATCAGCTGAAATATGTCTGCAAACTTTTCTCTGTCCTGGTAGATATTTGCTGGGATCAAAGAGAGTGACCAAATTGCCCATGCTTGGGAAGCTCTGCAAAGAAATAGGACCCACCTGGAAATGTTGCAGGCTGGTGTGGGAGATGGAGGGGTGAACCCATGAGAAGATGGCACATGCCTACCTGCCTCCAAGTGGAAGCATGCTTCCCCTTAGTGCAGTTGGCATGTTGCGTACGATTTGTGTAGGAGGTCTGCATAAAAATCACACCAATAAAAAAAGAAAAAACAATTTAACACAAAAGTTAAAGTTCAAAGCTACTAAAATAAAAATCAGTAAACAAAATTCCCCACTGAAGAATATGTTCATTTTACAGGGATTTGCATCTGTGAAAAAGACTTTAATTGCCTGCTCCTACCTACAAGTTCCATCAGCTTTGTAGCCCAGCCTTTCGTAGGAGAAGAATAAAGAGAGCCTTTACTAAAGAGCACTTAACAATGTTCAGCCAATTGGCTCATACAAGTGGCTAATACTCTTAATCCTGTAATTTGGTGCCTAAACTGCCTCGCACAAATACCAAACTATTTGTTGGACTGCTCATTACCGCATAACTGAGATGATACTCACCTGAATCGCTACCAAATCTCATAATACGAACTATCCCAGCTGATCTCTAAACATATATAATCGGAGAGCCTCAGGAACACAGTGGTTGAAAAAGGACAATAACGTCCTGTGACACTGATCTCTCAAAAGTCTTTTCCTTGTCCTAGTGGCAAAGTATTTCAGGTGACAGAGTAGAAAAAAATTGATTCATTACTCACTTGTATAGAGAATTATGTAAATTGCAAAGATATTTTTTTCCCTCAAAACAACCAGAGATTCCATGATGTGATGTCACTTTCTAATAGTGAGGAATCATCATAATCTGTTTAATAAATACACTCTAATATTTTACACTGCCATTTAATAAAATGCACATTGCACACAAAGAAGTATACTCCTGGTTCAAACAGGAGTAATAACCCTGTTCTGTACTTCAGTGTTCCCTTTGTAAGATGATACCTTCTTAATGCTGTATTTGATAGTTTCTTCTACATAAAACCTGATAGTTTCATTTGTAATTTAGTAAGTAATTTACTGTATAGTAAGCATAGTCTTTGAAAATAGTATTGTCCATGACAAGGGAAAGTTGCCCACATATTTTCCTTACACGTTTTTTGGTGTGTGTGAATTCTTAGCTCTGCCTACTCTTTATCTATTTTGAATGTGCTTTGAATTAGTCACATGAGCTGACACTCAAGGTTTTCCACTGGATTTTAAATTCTCTTTGCATCTAAGAGTGTGTGGGGGCTTAGGAACAGATGTGAAGTCTAAATATATATATTTAAGTACCATGTTGAGTTCTATAATAGATGCTCGACATTTTTTATATCTAGCCAATTAAATCTTAGAACAAGTGATAGCTTTGAAAGGAAAACAAGAAGAAAATCTTTTATAGTAGTAAAGTACAACTGTGCTGTTTCTTCTTCCTCTTCTCTCTGAATATCGTGTTTGATTTCAGAGAAGCTGATAGGACTTTATGAGATTCAACAGATTGCTTTCAGATCAAAAACTTTGTTTTCGGTTTTGTTTCACCCACAGAGTATTCCTTCAATGAAAAGCTGAAGAGTACCATGTTCTTAAAAAGGAATCATACTGGCAACAGTATTTTTGTAATGTTTAGTGACTAGAATAATTTTAAACTCTACAATTTTAATGGTTTCCATAACTTGATTCAAGTTTACTGAAAACACAGTTTGATTTTCTTGAAATTTAGCTGAAGTTTATTGAAGTTTATTGATGTTCTATGGAGAACCTCTAAGTATTTCAAGCTGCTCAATTTATACTCTGAGAAGACTATAATTAGAGCTAAAAATGGAAAACATTTTTAGCAGAAAAAATTGCTATTTTTCTTATACCTCAGGGTCCAGTCTTACTCTCATCACAAATTAAGTAGTTGTTGTTTAAGATGTCTCATTACAACTTCCATTTTCAGTGTGAATTAATAACACTTATTGAGACAGAATATAATTACATTCACAGCTTTAACCCTTACATATTTTAACAATTTTGTTATTGGATGTCCAGTATACAGAGTATTTTGCATGAGTTTACTTGCTTAGTTAATTGTTTATTATTCCCATGGAATGTAATTCCCTAATGTGCAGGGAACAATAGAAAAATATTTCTATATGCTACAGAACAGACAAGCACTACAGAAATATCCTGCACTTCTCTAGTATGGCTGTCTAGAACATCTGCAAACTAATCTAAACATTATTTTACACATCTGGATTGGCTGGCTATGTATCCAAGCCCGCAGTGTGTTACCTACATAAAATCATAACAGTTACCACTTGCTAGGAATCTAACCACAGAAGAGTGGACAAATGATTTTTCTTGTAGATCTTCAAAATGAGGATTGAGGCATTTTTCAGGGAAAGTGTTAGAAACTCCTCTTGCTGCTGCTCTAACTTTACAGCTGATGAAGACAGTAACTAATTCCCATACACAATTGTTCTATCATTTTTTACAAGCATCAAGTTAACATGAAATGAAATAATGGAATTAGAGATTATCCTGTCTTCGTTATCCTTGGATCAAAGTTAAACCTGTCATGCCCCACCTTTGGAAACTACAGGATTCTGCTTGCAAGAAAGCCTAACATTTTATCCTATAGTTTTGGGGGGACAGAAATTGACAGCAAACATATTCGTAGTATGGATATTTTGCTTAAATAACCACTTGTTAGAAGTTGCTGACAACTTCAGTTCAATTTCAAATTCTCAGCAAAATCTGGGTATCTCAGACCTTTGACTATACAAAAACTCCCTGCCTTACAAAAACTGCGCTCAGTGAGAGAAAGTATGAAGAAAGTGTAGTAAAAGAACCTGTATCTTCAAATGAACATGAGACCATGGCTATGGGGACCAAAAAGTTGACATGTGATGTACAGCACCAATAATTCATTACATGAATGTAATTAAGAAATCCCAGCTAAGTCTGCATCTGGATGCATTTTACTGTACCCATGCTGTGATTCATCCCCTTCTAGGTGAAACATAAGTTTGATGTGGCAGAGTGCCATGGGAGCTAGAGATTAGCCATTATAGGAACTAGAGATTCATTATAGATTACAATTAAGATCTGTATGATGGCAAGACAGTCCTTCAATGCAAATTTAAATGCACACAATATTTCTAAGTGAGATGAAATCACAAGCAGTGTTTTCATCCCTACATTTGACACAACCTTTCTGTTAGAATAAAGAAATTGCTTGGGGAATACTGATAATTCATGTTTAATGAGTCACCTCTTGTATCAAACTTCGAATTTATCCAAAGAAATCAATATTTTAGAAAAATACTTACAATCACAGGTCCAACTACATTTACTGCTGATGTTCTAGGGCCTATCAGTTTATTCTCTTTCAAAGAACAATAGTATGTTGCTCTTTTGTAAAACAAGCTCATTAGAAGTGTTAGCAACTCCATTTTTCACACATAAAATAGTGAGAATTCTAAATCTGGCTTAAATATGGTGTACACACATGTTTCTGGGTGTAACCTAGGCCGTGATTATTTCCAGATCTGGCAAATGCTAGAAGAAACATACTGTGAACATTCACTTGCAATTTTAAATGAATTTCATTGACTTTGTAGATGTAACTATTTTATCCACTCTTACAAACAAGTTTCCTGGCAAGAGTGTTTTCTAGAGCATAGGGTTTTATATGAAAAATACAGACTGTTATCTACAAACAGATTTTAAAATGGTAATCAAGAAGATATATGGACAAAAATACATATTCTAAGAGTCACATCCCTCCAATCAGCAAACAAAAAAATCACCATGTGATTATTTCTTCAACCAAAATAGATTGGATTATGAATTTCAGTTCTTCACAATGAACTATCAATGAGCTGCAGACCAAGAATTATAGAAATTAGTTGGCAAATCATTTCAAATAACAAATAAATTAGAGTGAATCATGATGCATTTGTGAAAATGTCACAATTACTATGCTAATAAGTTTAAATTTACATAGTGCCTTTCATCCGAATGGATCTTAATGATGTATAATCTCAACATCCGGAGGGGGCATGACGTGACAAAGGCTAAGAAAAAATGTCTAATATTACTTTGTTAATACACAGAAAATGATACTTTATTTTTCAAGCTGTATTAATGTATTTAATTGCTATCAATAAAATAATCAAATGCTTTTTATGTCTTTTTCTATTCTCCTTGTTTCTTTCTTATTGTGGGTTTTTTTTCAGTATTTCATTTTCTTTTACTTCCCTGTTTTTAACATGTATTTTTATTTCATACCCACTGTATTTTCTTTTCTTTCTTGGTTTTCTGCTACTGCTTTTTAATTTATTTTCTTGTGTCCATGTTTTTTTGTATTTGCTTTATGCTTCTTCTCTTCCATCTGTCATAGCAAATTCTCGTATAAGCTGCCTTTTTCTCACTATAGGCTTTTTGCACTTGAAGCTAGGAAATGGGTGTACCTTTTTTCCTCCTCCTCCTCTCAACCTGTGGCTTTACTCTCTCTAAGCCATTTCACTGATTTTTCTTTCTGCCTTTTCCATCATTCCCGTTATTGTATATTCTGTCAGGATATTGTCTTCTCCTGGCTTAAAAATGCCTCCTCTTACATCCACAGTCATCAAAATATGTCCTATTATGCTTGCCCACAATGCATCACAAAAATGTATGTAAGCTGTATGCAAGTGCTATATATACCTAAATAGCATATGTTTTACATATTGAACTTATGTGAGATCATATATTGACTCATAAGAGTGGTTCCCTTTAATTACAGTCCACACACATACCATATGTTATATATAAAAAACATATGTTAGACTATCTGTATGTATGAAGCACTCATGCCTTTTCCACATGGGTAGGTCCTGGAGCTATCCTGATCTCCCAAAGCAGAGTTGGTATTACTTTTGCTTTTCCTCCTCAGTCTTCCAAGCCCCGGGGGTTTTCTGTTGACACGTGTACCCACTTCTCAGGTTTGCCTCTGTGTTGTCTTCTTTGCCCCATGCTGACACGAATCCTAGGGGTTTTGCCAGAAATGTTTGTTTGGTAATTCTATTTACAGAATATCCTTTTCAGAGCTTGTTGATGGATCTTTCTCTGTATCACCCTTTCTCTTGTTCATATTTCAGGGAGCTGCACTAGCTGTGCACCTCCCCGTCTTCTCTCCTCAGAAACCTGTTGTTTCCCAGATCTCATTTCTCAGTTATAATGGCAGGGGCTCAGTGCCTCCTTCCATCCACAACCTTTCAAAATCTCTTCTCCTAATAACTAGGCAACTGAGATCGTATGTAGAGTCAGCCTGATCCTTGATGAAGACTATTTTGTGTCAGGTCATAGCTGCTCATGTTCCTAGTGAACACAGTAAAGTAATATACTGATTTCCGTTTTAATTTAGACAAGTTTTTATTTCTATGGGTTGTTTGTAGGGAAGTCTTTTTTTCCACTAAACAGTAAGCTCAATAGGACGTGGTAAAGGCTAAAGTGCTGCATGACACGTCGGAGCTATGACATAGCATGGTATGTCCATAAATACAGTACACGAGGCCAAGAAATCAATTGCTGTAATGCTTAGTTATAAAAAGGAAGAAGTCTTGCAAACGAGGAATCTTACTGGAAGTAAATTAAAAGGAGCACTTATAATGAGAAAATATTTGCAGATGATGGGGAAATTTTGAAGATACAACACTGGTAGGCTAAAGGGCTACATAATGACTACGTGCTGCATGACACATGTCGGAGCTATGACATAGCATGGTATGTCCATAAATACAGTACACGAGGCCAAGAAATCAATTGCTGTAATGCTTAGTTATAAAAAGGAAGAAGTCTTGCAAACGAGGAATCTTACTGGAAGTAAATTAAAAGGAGCACTTATAATGAGAAAATATTTGCAGATGATGGGGAAATTTTGAAGATACAACACTGGTGGTTTGCAGAAGACACTGCTTATTAAAAGACTTTAGGTAAAAGCTAGAGAAAGCTATACAGCAGGAGGTGGCAGGCTACAAGAAATAAGAGAATGACCTTGAGAGGGTCAAGCTGTGTCCAAATAAAGAAAACCAACAACCAACAAAAGAAAACAGAAAAAGCAAAAACCACTGACTCTGGTATGTAAAATACAAAAACACTGAGACAGTTCAAAATAGATAACATTTTAAGAGAACACTTGGAAAATGCACAAAAGCTAACAATAAATCCTTTTTCAAACGCATCAGTAGCAGGAAAACTGCCAGAGAATCTGTAGGGCCTCATCCATTGGAATAAAGAAACACTAAAGATTAGACTGTATCAGAAAAACTAATTTTTTTTTCTCTTTATGCACCATGGCTAAACTTAGTTTTCCATTCCAGAATTGTTATGGGAGAAGCACTGGGTGATCTGTCTCAAAATGAAGGGTCAGCAGAAGATGTTATAGAACATGCTGGACAAAATAAACTGTCAGATGTTATCAGGCCCTGGTGGTATGTACCCAAGGGTTCCAAAACAGCTTAAGAATGAAATGAATGAACAATTAATGTGCTGTCTAACATGTTGATGAAAAT
The DNA here is from genome assembly GCF_000687285.1 of Phaethon lepturus. Lineage (NCBI taxonomy): Eukaryota > Metazoa > Chordata > Aves > Phaethontiformes > Phaethontidae > Phaethon > Phaethon lepturus. The sequence goes on from NW_010548252.1 coordinate 116,642, forward strand.
TTTCTTCAGCCTTATGCTCATATTAGGCAGACTGATAAAACTATACTGAAGAACAGAATTGCTAGAAAATGGATAAATATTGTTTCATTAAGGGACAATTGACATTGCTTACTGTGAATGGAGACTATCCCTTGGAAAACCAGTAGAGTTCTTTGAAGGAATTAACAATCTTGAGAACAAAAAATTGTCCTAGCTGATACCCCAGGAATCACCAAGCATGAAGATGAAGGAATATCCAGTTGATATAAATTAGCTGGGTTTTCAAAAGATGAAACCTTCTCACCAGAGGTTCTTACAGAAGCAAGCTAACATAGTATAAGAGGAAGGGTCCTCAAAAAGATCAGTATCTGGTTAAAGACAGGAAGCAAGAAAATATACAACAAATTAATAGCTTTCTCATTGCAGGTCACCGGTGTGTGCCACAGGGTGTCTGTGTGAGGACCTATGCACAGATAAAAAATAATGAAACATCTAGAGAGACTGATCACACACTGTGATGACAGATATTTGGTAATCAATACTTCTGCAAAGATGTGGCAGAAGGCTTTCAGGAAGATGAAAGAAAAAAACGAGATGTACAAAACAACAAATAAAATTGAAAGATGAAATAAAGAGCAACAAAACCCCTTAAATCGAAATAAATATAAAATTTTGCAAATGGGAATTATAGGCATCAAAATAACCTTTACTGCTCCAAAAAAACTTTTGCTTATTAACCCCTCAGATTAATACCCAAAACTTCAGCTCATTACTCAGTAGCAGAAAAAGAAAAGGTTAAAAATTATAAAAGAAAGAATGGAAAACTTAATCAAATATAACCCTATGTAAAAATTCAAGATGTGATGGTATCTCACATAAAATCATAGAATCATAGAACAGTTTGGGTTGGAAGAGACCTTTAAAGGTCATCTAGACCAACCCCCCTGCAATGAGCAGGGACATCTTTAACTAGATCAGGTTGCTCAGAAACCTGTCCAACCTGACCTTGAATGTTTCCATGAATGGGGCATTGATCGCCTCTCTGGGCAACCTGTGCCAGTGTTTCATCACTCTTATTGTGAAAAATGTCTTCCTTATATCCAGTCTAAATCTTTTAGTTTAAAACCATAACCCCTTGTCCTATTGCAACAGGCATAGGCTGTATAGTTCTGGTCCCATCATCTCAAGAAAGATGTAATAATAAAAGAGGTATGAAGGTTTCAAGTTATGGTGATCAAAGCCATGAAACAGCTTCTATGAAATGGCTGAGGATAAACTGGAGTGGGTTTGTAAGGTTATCAGGGAGGAATGGGAAATTCGAGAAAGCAGATGTATCACTTGGCCATTCACATACACAAGACACTGATCTGGATGGACCTTTCACCTAGCCAACTGCTCTTCTATTCTTATGAATTATAAAAGAGGTTATCCTCTTTCTTGTGGACAAGAGATGAAAAAATAAGTCTCTGATGGCGGTGGTCTTGTAACTCAGAATTACTCTGTGTGCTTTCCATAAATTTTGTTTGACTGTTACATTGTGCCAAAAAGGCAGAGCAAGACATGGATGAAAAAGTTTGGAAAAGACAGCCCACCATAACTTTCCTTTGTCATCTTTTCAGTGTTAAAGTTGCAGGTTCATTCAAATGCTAGGTTCAGAAACATTAGTCATGTTTTTTTAAGTGCATGGCAGGACCAAGTAATCAATTCTGCTAGTCATTCATTAATGTGTATGTAAGTGTGCTCAGCTGGTTCCATAGTCATATTAAAACAAGCACTCTAGTATTCATAGAAACATGATCTGCTTCCCCTATATCTGCAGATGCAGCCCAAGCCTATCTGTCATGCCTGAGAGGTGGGAAAAATTATTGAGAGGTTTGTCTTAATTAATAAAGGTTTCTCCATTATTTGTTGTAATGCTTTTCAAATACTCTTTTTGAGCCAGATTATTCCTTGACAGCTTTGAAATAGTTTGGAATGAAAGTTTCTTGATGCTGAGATGGTCTGGGGAAATTAGCTATTTATGTCAAATGAAGGATGCGGTCACTCTCTTGCATAATGCAAAGAATGGTGAGTCATGCAGCTGAGGTTTTGTGTGTAACTCAATATAAGAAGATCGTTTCCCATACGAGATAATGCCCCCTCAGATACTAGCCCCCTCAGAAATAAAATGGTCACTGAAAAAATATTTTTTTATTTGTTGTTCATTTTGAATTTGGATTTAAGCCAGGCAGCTGTTAAGATCCTCCTGGGAATATGGAATGCTTTTCCCTAGCAAATAATATTGTTTTGTATTAGAACATAAGTGGACCCAAAAGGTGTTTTATATTAGATTGAGAACCCAATAAGTTAAAAGTAAATATTTAATACATGACACGGAATGTCACACTCCAAGATTATGGAGTAACACAAACACTGTGCTAAAATACAGATGGACTAGGTTATAATTCTATTAAAAGGTTTGTACCATACAAACAATATTCTGTATTATTTCTTTAAGAAATGATTTACTGTGTTCCCATGGGTTAGCATACATTTCAAGATCGTAGTGATGATAACGTGCATGTTTTATGTCAAGAATGGTAATTGACCCTGATGAATTACGATGGGGAGGGGGGTGTATCGTATTCCCATGAATGTGTGTGTCATTCGCCATATTTTTTCAATAAAAATAGTTCTTCAGCAGCAAACCTTTCTCAATAAGAACTGCTAGTTAGTGGCATTTATATCAGGATGGGACTCTCAGGGATCACAGCAGTTGACAAAAAGTAGAGCCAGCAGCCTTTGTGGTGAAAATCATCTTTGTTATTGCAGGGGCAAATGAGTGGTACGTCAGTGTGATAACAGTTCTTTATTATCCAACCATTTCTCTGTGATTGATAAATACTACCGAACCTGTCCTGTACAATCGTGCAGTGAATGAAGTTCATTTTTATGAAGCTGGGTCGTGGCGTATTTTCTTACAAAACAAGGGTAAGTTTTAGTGCTGTGGCAGGCCAACCTGCGTCTGTCTCCTGATGCAATTGTAGTGAAGACTGTGAAATAGAAGACAAGGTCTGCTGTTGATCTACTTCTTCAGTTTTAGGCCATAAGGATCTACGCTATGAGCAGACTCACTTGCTCTGTAATCAATATTGCCTTTACCTACTCATTTTTGTAATGTCCAACAGGCATCTCAGCAGAAGTCCACTCTAATATACCTATTGTAATAAAGATGTTCTACTGTAAAAGCACTCTTTATTTACCAGTTGAACAGTATTTTTTTTTTTTTTTTTTTTGCTATTTGGGCAATATTTGTGAGGTCTTAATCCCATTTTATTTTACCTGGAATCATCCTCTAGGCTTCCTTGTATAATCGATAAAGGATGGCTTTCCTGTATAACATGTTTCCTGGCTTAGCAGTCTTTGTACCTGAAGATGAGCTCAGTTCATCCTGCTTTTATCACAAATGTTTCATATCAGATGAGCTTTGAACTCTCAGGAGTCATTGGAGGATGGAGCTAAATGATATTCTTGTGCTCTTGGGAAAATTGTTTTCTTCTCACCACATGGCAACATGTAAGTAAAGTATATTTATTCTCTATTTCAGTTATTGTCTCACAGTTCTAGCATTAGTCTCGGTTGGAAGCTGATTGCTTGCCATAACAGTTTGTTACATGATGCTATAGTCTCCAGGTACTGTTGTCCTCTCTTTTTCTTAATATCACTGCTGCCTCCAGGTCCACTCCAAGGTCAATCGAGACAGTTCATCAGTCCTCTCATGGGGCAGCTATTTCCTGATGATACAGCCCAGCGACCTCACAAGTACCTGAGGAGAGTAGCTCACTCCTGGGGTGGGAAAGTTTGTTGTTGAAGTTAAAATAGATTTCTGTACTGAGGAGCAAAGCTGCGATGAGAAAGAACTGTTCTGGTGAAGTGGAGAGAGAGTACATTGTGTTGCAAAATGAAAACAGGTAGGGCTGTAATGAGGCTCACACCTTCATACATATGCATGAAAGTTGAAGAAAAGTGGGGTGGCTAAGGAGCGCTCTACTCACTGAGGCTGATATTTTCTAAAGCATGTGCAGCTACCAATAGACATAGGCAGTTCTACCTGAGTCAGTGGGATTTTGGTATCCAGGGGTATTTTCAGAGAGGGCGGTTGGCTGTGACCCACTTGTCTGTGCACACGGTTCTCAAATTTGATTGTCCAAAGGGAGTGTCAGAATTTCAGGAGTTTCAGTTGACATAAATGCCGTATAGGTGAACAATACGTACAAACTCTCCCCCGTCTAAAGACTGTTAACATAAAGTCAGAAGCCAACAGATTCGTTCCTTATTTCAAAAGGTAGAGAGGTCAGCTGTTTGATGCCAAAGGTCCAAAGTACAGTGCCTAGTGATGATAATTGGTATCAATTAAAGAAAAAAAAAGGCAAAAGTTTTCAGTCATACAATCAATCTCATTCTGCCTCCAAGTAAAATGTGGTGACCGGATTCTGAAAATCTGCTTGACCTTTTTGATAATCAGGCCCATAAACACCAAAGACAATATTTCAAGAGCTTGTGTAAGCAAAAATAGCTATTTAAGCATCATCTAAACTCAAGACTGATAGAATAAGTCTAAATGGTCACTTTGTTGTCAATATACTGCAAAACAACTCCATAATGTAAAAATGCAAGAAAATTGCTTCCTTCTGCTAAGCTTATTTTGGACCAAGAATGAGTCTAATTTCAAGATGCTGTCACATCCTTGTTGGAGGTGGCTGTTTGTTGACAATGAAACTTGTTTCCTACTTCTTAATATGAACCAGAAAATTATCTGTGCACATTAAAACCAAAACTAAAATAGTCAATCTACTAAAGTAACAAAAGCCTTTGCAGTATGGTTGCTGAGGTTTGGTTCAGTTTTGGTTTTCCTTCCTTTTGCTTTCTTCCTTTTTGCTGATTCAGTTGAAGCAGACTGTTCATCAGCCAGGTGTGTGGAGAGAGGCACTGTTTTCTATGAGACCAACTCATACTGTTGAAAAAGCAGAAATGTTTGAGCACATAGGCTCTTCTTTTGCACTTCGCTTAGCTGTCCTTTGAGGGTTAACGCATGCAATGCAAGGACTTCCCTTGTGTTACTGTCCTGCTGTTCTGTGACAGTGTTTCTGTCTGATTCATCTTCTGTCCACAAAACTACTTTTAAAACCTCGGTGCTAAGCAGTACCATCTCTCCAGGGCATCCTGCCATCCCGGGGCGCTCCCCTCACACTCCTAAATAGGAACAACTGCTAAGCTGGCTGGGTGGGAGGGTTTCTGACCTGGCTGCTGAGGATCTGTTTCTCTCAAAGGGAAGTTTGCAAACAACCACCAAACTAGTGAATTGGCAGAGGGTTTGTATTTGGAATGAGATTTCTTTCATGCCTTTGCAATGTCATTCTTAAATGCTGAGAAGAAAAAAAACACAAACCCAGTGGTTTCATTTTCATGGTAAGAACTGTGTAAGTATCTAACAGACTAAGTGTGGGGTAATATAACCAGACATCCCAACTGGCATATAATGAGCCAGCTATTCCTACTTTTTTATTTATTTTTCCTTTTCTTTTTAATAGTGTTATATCCATCTGTCCCGAGAAAAATCTGGTGAGAATTTTTCCTGATTAGCTTCATGTCTTAAGTCACTAGAAGAAAACCCGAGTGTTTGGGTTTTTTTGTGTGGGCTGGGCTTGTCTGGGCATTTGGTTCACATATGTCTCATAAACAGCCCCTCCTCCACCTTTCTTTCTGTTTCCTGACATACTTTGCTGTTGCATCTTTTCAGTGGGAGTGTTTGCTCTCCCAAGTGATGGTTGACTTTTCAGCTGAGAATCTGAGTAGCTAAGAGTATGGTAAATGGAAGATACGCTATTTAGTTTGCCACACTATTCACTCATGAGTAGTAGCAGGGAAAAGATACTCGTTTGTTTTAAAGAAACACTGTATAGGTTGTTAACAACCTTAATGTGTAGGCACTTATAAATAGACTTCCAATCCAAACCGTCATTTTAATATAACAACCCTAAAAAGGGATGGGGCTTAGACCCTTATATCCCTCCACCCAGCTACCATTGTGCTGCTTCAGGAGAAAAAAAATGGTCTACAAAGAGAAAAAGTTACCTCAGATAAGGGGAAAATCTTGGAGGTTACAGCTCTGTCTTGCCTTCCTGATGGTGGCAATTAGGACGAACATGCGTGAAATGAACAATGAGGTAGGACCCCAAAATGCACAAGTGTAACTTAGATGCTCCAGAGTCCTAGACGTATTCTCAGCACTATCCCACCCTCTGTTAGTCTGAGCCACCGCTGTGGCATCCTTCCTGCTTTTTCAACAAGGGTCCAGCCACACTGAAAGATCTCATCTGGTAGTGTGAGAGAGGAAAGCAGGAGCAGGGCTTGGCAAAAGTTCCTGTAAGATATAATCAACTGTTTTCTGTTGTGCATAAATTAGTCAGTCAGTAAGAGGAATTACATTGTGCTGCACCTGAGAGCAACCTGCATCTGCAAATGCCAAAATGGATTCTGCACTCTTTTAGGCTTTACTTTGCATCCATCATTTTTAATACAACTTAACTTTCCCTGTGCAATAATGTGCAGGGGTTTTATGCTGTCATGGAGTTTATCTTTGGTAACATAATCTGTTCTTGAAGCCCCAGGGGCATGTTTTGACCTGTTTTTTTAATGGTGGAAAAAAGCAGCTAGGGGAGGTTCTGAGTTTTATAACCCTACTTCCAGGCAAGCATCTCCATTAGCATATATGGAGCTGTTTATCTAAGAAATCCTGTGCTGGCCTGGAGGTCAGACGTTGTTTGTACTGAAGAAATATCTTATTTGTGATTTCAGAAAGTGTTGGGGGTAATAAAAGAAACAGTGTCTCTCAATCTGGAAGATGAGTGAAATAATTACACTTCCTTGGAAGTATGAAGAAGGTGGGCTATCCCCACCTAAAAGCAGTGTTTCCTCTCTGAAGGGCTGCAGTGTTATAGAAGTAGAATTAAAAAGGACAAATATTTGCAGTGCTGATGAATGGAAAGTACACCAGTTCTACTACCTGTGTTATTTCTGGAGAAACATTTGCTTTTTTTTTTTTTCTTTTAATTGATACAGAACATCATCACTAGACACTGTACCTTGCCTCATTACTTAGCTGTTGCTCACCCTTGCTCCTCAGATGGCATCCAGGCAATAAGCATTGCAAGGCAGTGGAGAAAAAAGTTGCATAGTTGTCAGTCTTCAAGCATGGGCTTCTCAGCTGAGGGAGGGAAACAGAAGTGGTATTTCAACATGCCGTCCTTCCAAGCTCTGTTGTGGTCAGACCAGAGCAACACCAATCTGTTTTTCACTGAGAAGCTTCTCAGCCCCTTACTTTCGGGTCTCATGTTTTCTCCTTCAGTCTGAAGAGGATTGTATTTGGTCTATATAGTGCAAAGATACAAAACAGTGCTGAATACTAAAGTGAATGAAGTGAAACTGCAAATTGCTTATTAGCGAATAGTTGTTTATAACATGAGTAAACTTTGCACGGTGAGCTAAAGTTTCAGGCCAGTGAATGGTCCCCTACAGGACTCTTAAGTCCTTTCCTTTTCGCATGTTTTCTGTTTATGACAGTGGGCGTGCATGTATCCAAATTTCAACATACTATGTTTCACATTTTTGAGGGAAAATATTTTTACCCCTTCTACATCTAAGTCGGCCAGAGAGGCTGAGCTTGGTGAACCCTGTACCAGTGACTCGGTACCACAGAAGAGGGGAGATTTTCTCCATGCCACTCTACTTGGTACTAACTTGAGAATGCTCCTCTGCAGTATCTAACGGGGTTAGAGACGCTTCAATAAACTTGCTCTCCCAGTTTTCATTCCACCAGTATTACTCAGCTTCACTTAAAGCTGAAGGGTTCCAGAGGACGTGGGAGGACCCTTGATAAAATCCACCCTTAGGGAATACTGTCTACCAATTAAAGTCTGCATTCACAGGATGTTTACAAACAAAAAAGTGTGTAGATCTTGGAATGGGAGAAGCTGATGGGAATTTCAGGAGAAGTGATGAAAATGATGCCACAAACACATAGAGAAAAAAGGCAAAATATTCTAATCTTGATTTACTTCATGTATTATTAATCCTTCTTAAAAAATCAGATTTAAAAAGATGTTATTTTCCTTACTTTATAGAAAGAGAGAGATTGTTAGAGTGTGGGAGGAACAGTTGTAATGGGGAAAAAAGTATTTATTTCTATGTGTCCCCAAAAAGATGTATTAAATATCCTTGAATACAAATCTACTTACAGGAAAGTAGCAAGGAATTGTTGTTGTGGGAATAATCAGGCTTTGGAAAGAAGAATCTTCTCGAACTTAAAAGCTTCTCCATGGCAAAAGAGTTGTAAGAAAATAATACTGGTTAGCAAAAATCCTCCAAGAACTAACAAACATAGAAAGCCGAAGAGATCTATGTCTGGGTTTGCAGTGCTTGGAATCCCTTTGGAGGGTAGAGCATAGAAGAGTGGACAGAAAATGCAGTATGTCGCTGCAAGCAGCTAGCTGGCCACACATGCTACAGGAAAAGAAGGGAAATGAAATCTGGATCAAGATTTCTTAACCCTTCAGTTTATTAATTCGTATCACAAGGTGATTTGTGGGAAAGGATCAGAGCCGGGGAGTGGTTATGATTGCTGTGACTTTAAGTAGAGCAGTAGACGTGACACATGTGGGGTTATGCAATGAGTTTGTAAGGAAAAGGAGCATAAAAATTCAAAGGTAAAGTTTTAGAAAATTGAAAGGCAAATCAGGTTTTAGCATACCTCAGCCCACAAATATCTTAATTTTTGCCAGCTGAGGCTTCCTTCGCTTTCCCAGTAGAAATACTAAGAATGAAAATAGAGCAGCAGAAAGTCCACTGGGCATGCCTGATTGAACAGACCTGGTTCTGAAATCCTCAAATATTTTCTTCCTCAGTCTGTGGGCCAAATCTAGACACTATGGGTGGTTCTGGAAGCTTTTTCTGAGTGTAGAGGTCAGTATTAGTAGCTTCAGCAGCAGCTAAGATACCAGTGACAAGGTAGGACCTCTTATTAGCGTGTTCTGTTTATCATTAGAGACTCCCATCTGCACGCCATTCCACTTAGGAGGGATTTCCTTAACAGGGATGGGCTGCATTACTCTTACATGCCCTGATATCTTGAAACTGTGTTCCTCCTTTGGCAATAAAATGCCAGAGCTTCAGAGGGTGTTGCTGTGTAGCACAACTGCCTTTCTGGAAGGTGACATGTGGAGGGATATTTAAAGAATGTTCACAGGGATTTAACTGAAGGGTTCCCACTGGTGTTAGTTTACCCCCTGCAAGTCTGACAGGGTAGATTAGGCTGCACTGGGGAAAATAACATTCATGCTCAGTCAGTTACAAAAGATCACTGCTATTGTGTCACTCACTCCTGAGAGGAGACCGTAGGTATTAGCCATTGTGGTCCCAGTTTTGTTGACTTGAAGCTTGTTAAGCCGGTTTTATATTCATTGAAGGAGTGCTTGTGGTAATAAGAAACTAAGCTGAAGCTCTGTGATCCTGTAGCTAGGGCTCATAGGGGAACTAAAACACATCTCTTCAGTTTAGTGCTGGGAGAAGGGCCATTTTTTCCTGGAGTTTATTTGTTAAAAAGAAAATCCAGTTTAATCAGAGTGCTGCCCTGCTGTGTTCATACAGAGCATGATGGTTTGGACTGGGTCCAGCTGTCCTTCCTTCCCAAGCACTCCGGACATCTTTATCAAGTCCCTGAGGTGGTTAGTCCCTCTCCTTTAGCTATAGAAAGGGTCATGGATCTCTGATTTGTTCTTCCTGCCTGCCTCATCCTCCCATATTTCTTTTTTTAGCGCTTGACTCTTTGCTTTGCTTCTGCTCTCAGATACTAAAGAGTTAAAATTGTCTGAATCCACCCAGTCTCTCCTCTCAGTGATGGGGGAAAATAGATGTTCTGTTTCTTTACTTTACTTGAGATATGTCACAGGGGTTGCAGAAAAATACAGTAAGTGACAGCATCTTTCATATTATTCTGTCATTTTTCTGAAATAAGAAAATTCCAAGCACTTGTGAGTTAGGAACACTGACTCATTACCAACAGAAACAAACAATTCCAAATGTCTGAATAAAAAGAAAAAAAAAAAAGATTCCACAGTGTAGCTGCTACTGTCAAACAGCAGAAAATAACCTGCTGATAATATGTCTATATGGCCTGACTTCCTGAAAGGCAATACAGCCAGTCCTCTTAGAGTCAATATGGACTGTAGTTTTCTTCTCACTGTAAAATTTAAAGAAACACGTGAAAAAATTGCATAATGTTATTGCGTTACAGTAAAGTATATATACATGCAAAAAAAATTCTTTTATAAGTGAAGATCAGATACAAAAAAACAGACAAAATATATCTTAGAGGCAGCATAGCACTTAGAATTTATATATGTCTGGAAATTCATGCTCCATTGCTTTGCTATAGTTTATTATGCTGTGGCTAAGTACTGGAAAACATTCCCATGTACGGTTTAATAAGTAAACGAACAGTCAGTAATGACAAAGCTAACTTGGTTTTATTTTTTGGATAACTGGAAAGAATTAATTTTGCACTTGGAATCACCATATCTGGAAAAGAAACAAATTGTCTCCCTCACAGAAATAATTTGAAGTCCATCATTTCATAACTGCATCTCTTTTTGTGTGTGTGTGTTCTCTGAAATAGCTATGTTCAGGTCCGGATTCCTTGTTTCTTTCAGTGGACTCTGCCATTTTTCAATATTTATTGCCTGAAGGCATTAATCATAAATCATTTTCTGTGAGTAGTTGATATGCAAACAGCCAAAGTTTATATTGTGCTGCTTAGTTGTATCTGGTCAGAAACTCACATGATACAATTTCCATTTCGGGATTGAATAACCATGCATGTTCTGCGAGGGTGAATATTTGCATGGGTGAATTGAAAATCCCGTTTCTGTGTATACTTACTTGAAATTCATTTCCACATTTATGCTGGAAAAAATGTATCGCTGAGAAGGTGAACACAATGGGAAATTCATTTAAAAATGGAGTGAAGCTCTTTGCCTTGATCTAGAACCGACATTGCAAAAAGAATTTTAAGAGAAGAATAATAAATATAAATCTGTTTACTTTTAAGTGGTGATAAACTCTTCTGAAGTATACACTTCACAGTGTATTTTTATTGACCTTATTATGTTTTTTCATGGGATCAATTAAACTTCTACAGGTTTAATTATTTGCTCTTGATTTTAAAGAATTTTAAAAGCATTCTTGACTGTGTCTGTAGATATGTTCTCATATGTTCCTTCTGACTTCCTCTATGTAGCAGGACTCATGCTCATGTAGTAGGAAGATCATCCAGGTGCAGAGAAGCATAATATACTTGCAAAATTGGTGCCCTTCCTTACTGATCTGAATGTTTTATATACTAGCATTTTTATCTTTAGCTATCTTGGTTAGCTCCTCTCTGAGCTTAAACTAATAGTCCCTGCTGCATTTTAAAAAACAACCTTCATTGATTTGAAAATCCATAAACCATATCTGACAAATCTGACCTGCTAATGAATAAGGATTTGCTCAGACTCCTGTTTAAAACCATGGAAATTTTATATTGAGCCAAGGAGTGATTATTTAAATGTTGGTTAGTTAACAGGTCATATTCTCTAGAATGGCACTATTAATTTCAACAGCTCTATTGATTTCCTTTCTATCAAACCTGAATTGATAGCAAGTTCCCAGACTAGTGTTATTGATTTCAATTGATCCAGCAGCTTGGTTTGGCAAAAATATTGTGAAAAGTGCATGCTGTTAGTGTGCAATAACTCCTGTTTCAACGTCAATTTTTGTTTTACTCCAAAAAACCCCAAATAAAATATAATAGATATGAATATTCAAACTAATAGCTCAAATTAAAATTATACTTTTGACCTAAGTAATATGTGTGACATACACTCCATGATGCTCAGCAGAAAATGAACTCCAAATATTACAGTTCTATTGAAAGCTTTTTTATTTGAAAATTGATCTGAAAATCAATTTGAGGAGTACAGTTCTGTATGAAAACCAAAAGACATCCTTTCTGCTGTTTACGTTACTTGAACATCTTAGTTTTGACTGAAACCAAGCTGTTCAGAGCAACTGGCTTTTCCTCTCTTTTTGCTCATATTCCTTTCCACTCCCTTTCTGGTTTCCATACAAAAATGGCCAAGGCCATACACCCCAGAGAGAAACCAAAGTTGCTGCATAAGAAGTCTGGATTTATTTTTTTTAAATGTTTCAGAGGAATATGATAGATTAGTCACAAAGACAATCTTCAAAATCACAGGAAAGTGTTAAGTAAGACAAAGACCTGGTGTGTGCACCTGGCTCAGAAGAATAGGCAGCATGAAGTATAAGTGTAAGTGAAAGATACATATTTTCAGTGATTCTCCAAAGGCAAATCAGTCCAGTGATCCATATTTTGTGAATTACTCTGTGTTTTTTCTCCTCCTTTTACGTATCTGCTTGGTGCTGTCAGTACTTATTTCCGTGGCATTGGTAAGCCTCCACTAGCTGCTGGGCTTAGATTCTGTATTTCCAAATATCTGGGAATTTTCTCTGCTCTGAGTAAACTGTATCTTTCTTGGTTGTCTCTGAGAGCCTCCCAAGAAATAGGAAGGCTGTTACTTTTCATAACTAAGGGGATTTCTCAGCCCACTGTTGCTAATATCCTTTCTTATCCTTGTCTTCCCTATATAGCAACACAGACGTGCACACTGTTTACCCTCCTGTTTTAACTCTCTTGGCACCTATGACCGTGAAAGAAGATTCAGACTCCGTTAAAGAGACTGGTGCTTCAGGTCCTGACTACAGATGCTCTTTGACATCACATCGCTCTTTCTCTATCTGCTGCTTCTGCAGTCACCCACCTCAGCTTGATCCTGCAGCTTCGGAACAGTTGTACTGGAATTTAAGATAGTTATCTGTCACTTGTATTAATGGTTATTATAGCTTTATGCTTTAACCACTCTTATTGACAATTGGCATTCTTATTTGCCAGTAAGAATTGTTGGCAAAACTGGAGTTAAAAAGTGATGAATCAGGCTTTATCTATCCCACTGATTGTTTCTTAGAAAACTTGGCATGTACTTGGAAAGTATAAGGTTAGGGGATGTTAGTCACATAACAATTGACCCATGCTTAGAAACACTGGAGGAGATGCCAGTCATACAGTGGAATTTGGAAGTAGTGATCAAAAATTTATACTAGTGATCACTTGGACCTTATCTAATGACCCATTCTGTACTTTCCAAAATATAATTTCATTTGGCAGTAGTGGTCACTGCTTTTCCACTTATAGTGATCTGATTAGACCTTGAAATATTTCCATTTTTCAAAATATAGCACATCTTCTGCAACTCTATGTAACATATATTCAGGTCGAATTTGATTAGACTGGGCAATTTACTTGTGATTCATGCCTGGTTTAAGATACTGAAGCAGGCAGAAAGGCGCCAGTACAATTTTAAGCTATCCAGGGCACCAGTTAAAGAGCCTTTCTGTGTCCTTGATACATAATGAACATTTTAGGTACTTTCAAAATCACATCAGATTTGCTGATTGTAAAAACAAAACTCAGACCAACCTACCAGGACCCCTTGCACATATAATTTTTTTCCTCTTGTCGTAATTGCGGTGTGCAGGAGAAACCTGCACAGATTATTGAACTGGGAAAGACTACTATGAGACTATTTTGGGTGGTGGGTCTGGGAGGTGTTTATGTGTTTGAGCCATGGATATAGCAGAAATTAGCATTCACATAGGCAGGTATCACCTGTTATTTTGTAGATCACAGTTTAACAATGGTATTTGTCACTGACCTAACTAAAAATATATATATATTTATATAGGTATATATTTATATATTTTGTGTGTACACTGGTGTGTATACAAAATACACACACAGACATATATAGTGTGGGTGTGAACTTATATACTTATTCCTATACCTATGTATATGACATATATATACACAACAGATGGTGCAAGAGGATGCTTGGACAAGTTGGGACTAGGGCTAGAGCAGGATCAACTACCAGGATCCTTTATGATCTCTGGCTATGCAAATGGACTCCAGTTTGAAATTAAAGCCAGAGAGGGTTGAGGCTTGTACAGGCAGGGGTGTCCAAAAGGGCACTGTGCTCACATAAGAACTGCTCCTGTCTGGATATTTGGATCTCTTCAAGGTTAACATTTGGTCCATCCCTAAAGTTAAGGTTCAAGCCATGAGAACCAAAGCGTAAATGTTAGAATTGGAAAGAGTCAGCATAAAATATACGGGCAGAGAGCTAGCTTTAATCCAGACACTAACAGGGATGTTGGGCTTATACCACCAGGAGTTATCCCTGGTAGAATAGGGTCAACAGGCTTGGGCAGGTACCACCATGGGCCATCATTTTAGTTTTATCATAAGACCTAATAGTCTTTGATCTGCATTAAGGAATCAGTTCATGTCTTGCATAATTACAGGAATTCAACCTTGGGATGTGTTTAGTGAGGAAATCTCAGACCATCTGCTTTACTTTTAGGCTTCTGCCCAGAGGGGTCAAACGAATAGTGTAAATAAGTTGCTAACATTAAGGTGACCCATGATGACCCTAACACTTATTTGAAAATGAGATAAGAGTGTCACTTTAATGAACACATTATCACCTTCATCTCAGATCTTTTTTCCTTGTCTTTCTCTATACTTATTAAGTTAAAGTGGAATTTATACATAAAGTATGAAGTAAATTCAGCTTATGCAACTACTGAAAGCAAACTTCTTCACAATGTCCTGCTCAGTTTGTTTTCCTCTTCTACAACACTTCAGCTTACTCTGTCCCTGGAGTAAGGTTTAACATTCAGCTTCATTAATTTCAGAGGATCCCCAGAGTGGACTGGGACATAGAATAGCCCCATGTCCTATTTTTTCTTGGGATGGGTTAAAAGTAATTTATTGAAGCTCATGAAAGCGTGTAGTTTAGTACATTCATATAACTCTCTAAATGCTGATTTCATTCTGAGTCCACAATTTTCATAAATGATTTCTCCTTGAAAAAGGTACATTTCAACATTATAGCTTATACTAAAATTAATTGCTGTCATATCTAAGGTGGTCTAGCATGAAGATAAAGAACCTTTGTGGTGTTTCAAAGGTCCCTGAATTGATGTTCAGACTCTCAGGTTTTTTCCTTCAACATTTCCATGTGAAGTCAGTCAAGAAAATAACAAAATGAATTAATTATTTATTATGTCTTACCAATGTTTCTTTGGTGTGGACAAGCAGGAAGTTTTTAGTATTCTTTTCAGTCATGTTAGCAGAACCTAATAAGAAGTAAATACCTCAATGAAAATAATATACTATGTTCTTATTCCATTGGTTTGGTCTCTTTACTAAAGCATTGTGTATAGTTTAGCTGTTGTTGATGATGGCCATAGTATGCAGACAGAATTGTGTGGCCAGAGCGAGATGTTATCCACCACAAATTATCTATCACAAGTTACCTATTGCAGTTTACCATGCTCTTTTGTTTCTTTGAAGTATTTTCAGAATTGTAATGTCTTGACTGCAGTTATGCCTCTGGACGCTTACTTTCAAAAATCTTTCATTTTGCCCTAGGTTTGATTAACTTTTTACCCTTTACTTCAAGTTTAATTAACTCAACCTACATCAAAACCAATAAACATTATGGAGTTCAGATATCATTAAATGATGAATCTTACTTTTACCTCAGCCATTTAAGGCCTTTAATTACTGCAGAAATATGTACACGACCAATGTATAAAGTACATATTTTTGTTAATATTATTAATTTCTTTTTTTTTGTATAGGGTAAGGACCTCTTGCCTATGCTTATTTAAAATGTAGCAACCAATATTCCAAAAGAACAAAACTTCCTGCATCAGTAATCTGTCTGTTCACAAAAACCACATAAACATATATTTGAAAGTGTTTTTCCATTGATTTTTCTCCTTGGATTTGGAATTGATAGGCTTGACAAGCTTCATATTCTTATGTTGAATAGATCCTAAATTTTCTGAAATAGGGTCATCAGTGATCTAAAGAGGGATCCTCATGTCTTCTAAGTCAATCAATGTTTCAACTAGAAAACAAGCAAACAAAGAAAAACTTTAGAGAACAATGTAAGAACAGTTACAAACCAAATAAATGTAAATAGGCTACAATGGACAGACATCTTTGTACTATGGTTTAGCCGCTTTTTATTGCACTAATGAAGAGCTGAAAGAGGTTGCTAATCTGTTGCGCTACAGACACACCCAAAGATTTTGCAATTTCAACAATCATGAAAAATCTGTAAGAAGGAAAACATAGGGGTGGATAAGATGGTTTGCCTGCGGGTGAACGACAGGTCCCATAATGAACACTGCGTTTCCCATTCTAGTACCCCTCCAGACTTCAGTCTGTTAGGTCTTTCATCCCTCACACTGCTTTAAAGTAAAAGAAGATTGAGAGGTGACTTGGTTATAGCGTAGATATGAATAACTTCACAGGGAGAAAACACTGTCTACTGAAGTGTTCTTTAGTCTAGAAGACAAAGGCGTTACAAAGTATAATAGCTGGAAGCTGGAGTCAGACAATTGCAAATGAGAAATAAAGTAAGCATCTTTACAAAGAGAAGGTGATTAAGCAGTGGGAGGAAAACATATCAGAAGAATTCTCAACTTTCCCATCAATTAAAGGTTTCTGTAGCATTTTCAGATGAAATGAAAAAAAAAGTTTTTTGAAAAGAAAATCTTTGTCTGGAAACATATGTATGATTTTGATGAAAGCAGAATCTTTCATCTGTGAAATTTTGTTTTGTTTACAGTTGTTTAGATTTTCTTTCACCAGCTGTTATATTCAGATTAAGGAAAGATAGACAATATTGCAACTGCATTATGTATTTTATTTATTCGTATAGAAGATGGCCTCCTGGACTTATGAAATTATGTCAGAAACCCAGCTTCAGAACAAAACCTTCAAAAAACCATAAGCTTCCAGCCTTCTGGCTGGAGAGAAAACTACGAAAGTGACTCAGTATATCTCAATGTCTCAGAAACCAAAAGACAAATAGTAAGAAACACAAATTAATGTGTAAAATCATATGAAAATATTGCATATATTAATGGTTTGTTGAATACTTGAAATGAAAAGAAACTAGGGTTCCAGGTAAAAGAAAGAAGATGAGGTGTCTGAAAATATTTGCACTTATTTTTTGTTTGGCATTTTGATGGGTGTTTTTTTTTTTTTTTAAGGAAAATGACCCCATATTCAAATAATGAAGAAACTCAGAATACCTGTTGTTAGGAAACATCTGAATTATTTTGTAAACTTACAAAAAGAGATACCTCTGCTTTTCCATGTCTTTCCACTGTGGCTTAAAATTTTTGTTCTACCCTCAGAAAATAACAGCTTTGATCCTTCTGAGGAAGTTTTCACATTCTGAACTCCAAGACTGGCTAGATCTTAAATACCACTAATGGAGGGTTTGCAGCATTGGATGGGCGTAAGTCTTGCTTGTTCTATTTTAACATTTATATTTTTCACTGGACTCCATCCTATGGAAGATCAGTCTAAAGATAGTCCCAGAAGAAGCCTGAAATGCTCCAGTTAACATCCGTTATACCAAGAAAATTTTGGTCTCAGGTTTGACTGCTTCAGTGGCTCAGAGAAACACAAATCATCCTCATGCAGTGTCCTGAATGAAAGTGTGAACCTGATCCCAAGCTGTTAAAAGGTTGCAGCCATGTTATTGGTTTGTGCACTGCTGGGGAGGATGAGAAACTGGAGGTGGAGGGAGAGAAATTGCTCTGTGGTGCCTCTGCTTCCATTGTTCTCCTGTTACAGACTCGTCTCAGTGTCCAAATAAAATGTCAAGAGAATTGCAGATGCGGAATGGTCTGAGAGTGATGGCTGTCCTAGGTACAGGCAGAGTGTGAGGAGGAGTAAGGTCATATCTTATTTCAGGGTGTTTCATGGTCACTATGGCTGCCCACAGCTCCCCAGGTTTTGTTAAAAGGGTATGTTTTCCCAGCATTACCAGACTTATAGGGGAATAAATTAACAATCCTTTTCTTATGCAATGCCCAGATTGTTAACTCATACTGAATTTCAAAAGAAAAGAACCAGTTGTACATGAAAACTAGGAATTTTTGTCTTGCATCTGAAAAGTCCGGACCTCTGCTGGAAAGATATAATTTCGGTTGCGGATTGTGCCGCTTGTGTAAGTCCTTCCTGTCTACCTCCTGTTCCTGGAGCTATTTGTTTGGCCTCATGGGAAGGGATGGCTCTTGTGAGCCACTTGGTGTTTCCAGGACAGCATCCCTAGCAAAAGGTAGCTGTGGGAGGGTGTACCAGAATGGAAATGTAGGAGATGGCAGGTGAAGTATTTTGAAAATTTGCAGCTATCTTTTTCTCCCTATTAAGGAAAGGGTCATAAAACATTCTTCTGTCTTTCCCTGATGGACTTAACTGCCCACTTGAATCAATATTATAGAAATGATTTTCAGACTCAGTCTACAACAATTCCAGTTTCTCAGTCAAAATATACCAATCTTTGCACTCATAGAAGAGCTGACTTTAGTTTATTGTCTAGTAAATTGCTTGCCAAAGTTGTGTAGAATAAAAGGTAGAGTAGGAATACCTTTCTGATCTATGTGCACATTGCCTGTGACCACAAGTTCTTAGTCCGTGTCCAGGATTCACGGGTATTAATAACACACAAGTAGGGCATAATTATCAGATATTAACTGAAATGAATGGAAGAGGCATTTACTGTGTGTTCTTTAGCTGGAAGAGAGGGGGAAGAGAAAGAGGGAGAGATTGCAAGGCTATAAATTTGAACATGGTTCATGCGACCTATTTACGGATATCCAAGAAAGCACAGTCTTTTCACTTGATGACCAAGTCTCTCTCTCCTTGTTATGTCATTGTAGAGCTCTTTTTGCTCCTCAGGCTTGTTTTCTGGTATAGTCAGGAATGTCATACAGTGACAGCTCAGGCTTTAATTTTCAAGATAAACCAATGAGAAGTCCTTATGTTGGGAAACAATGACCAACATAATATAACTAGTGAACAGGGTGAAGGGTTGTGGCCACCACGTACATTTGCTTCTGTAGTGTTCCTGACTCCAAGTGATCTCAGTCTGTGGCTGGATGGGACTAGCACCATGGAGGGGGTGTGAAGTCATGTGCTGTATTTTGTCTGACTAAATGGGTATAAGGTTTTGAAGATTTTAAAGCTGAAGTATATACAGAGGTTTGGGTTTTGTGAAGAGATTATATAGAGACTGGGGTTTGTGAGTACTTCTGCTAGGATTGCTGGAATGTTGATTTTTTTTAAGACTTCTGAAGTTTTGGCAATGGTGTTAGACATGAAAGAGATTCCTACATAGGAAAGATTAATACATGAATACCATAATCGTTTTGGTTTCCAAACATCAAAAAAGAGAAAGAATAGGGGCAAATGTTAAGGGATGCTGAGAGCACAATGACTCACACAAATGGGTGGCACTGCCACCCATTCCCTTTCACACACAGCTGAGGGGTCTTTCCAGACACAGAGGTGCAGACCACAGCCAGCTGTGGGCTTACTCTGTTGGGTTGTCTCCCTTTGTATTATTTGACTCCTATAACATCCCTCCACAAGCCATCAGCAAGACAAACAGTTCTCTTCTTCTTCTTCACTATCTCCAAGGGCACATGCTGCCTTCAAGATATTGTATAAAAGGTTCATAGTCAATACTTCATAGTCTTCTGGACATCTTTGACTTTTTTCCCCAAGACTCGATGGATTAAGTTTTGTTCCTCTAAATATCCTTGTTTCTTCTTCCAGATAATGTCTTTATGCACCTATTTATCAATTTCTTGGGACTAATGAAGTGACTTTTAACACTGCACTGTCCAACATAGTCTTGGGAGTCACAACACGTATGTCGTTTGATACTGGCTGATCACTTTACAGTCACATTCAATATCTTATAGGTACACTGCGATTACAGTGTAATTTGTCTTTGTATCTCACATTTGTGTGATATTTGTGTGATATATAGTTGTACACTGTAATCTGGGCTCTAAAAAATGCATTAATTACTCAGCACTGTGATTATGCATGGCTAATTCATCACTGGTATAGTAAACTTTCATTGCAGGATTTTTTACTATGGTGTTATTAAGTGTGTAGTCAGAGATACTATACCTGGACTTAAAAGCAAATATTAAAAATATCAGACCGTGGGATAAATGCTAAGACATTCTATGTTATGCTCCATTTTTATTAATGGCAACTGTCATATAATTTACAGTGAAATTGTTGCATAATTATGCTCTAGAAGGAAGTGCATCTTCTTTCAGAGTAAGTTCTGCAATGATTCTCCATAAGACCTCTGTGCTACTGATGATTTTCTGGTAGGGTTATCTCCATTGTCATACATTAACTAAATGATGGCAGAGGCATTTCTCTCACTACAGCATCTTAAAGAGAGAAAGATTTTTTTTTTCTTTCCTGGCATTCTCAAGGAAAACATTCTATTCTGTTTTCCTGGGGGATGGCTTAATTATAAAATTATTTCTTCTGTTCTTTCCTATCGGGAGATGGGCGTCCATATTTCTCTTTTTATTTACCCTTTTTATCTCCTCATAAGCTTTTTTCTTCTGTCCTCCTTCTTGCATTTTTTTACCTCTTCCATCTTCTGTTTCTCTTCCAGTGTAATCTGAGCTCTCAGCTCTCTCTCCTTGTCTTTTCTTAACAAAAAGTGATAAAAGAACAAGGCTGCTGGTCCAACAGACTGCTGGGACAAACTTGTGTTTACATTTTAAGGTCTTTGGGAAATGCTGCCTTTGTCTTGTGTGCTTTACTAAGCATAAGAGTCCAGGATCATGATGAGAGCTTCCTTGTGCTACCAAATTACATGTGAGTAATGATAGGATGTGCATAGGAGATCTGTGGTTGAAATCTTATCAACATGGGTAAGGGAGCTCTTTTGAAAAACTGAAGGAGACACAGAGCTCATATAAAAGAAGTACCTTATACTGCTTTTAGGAAAATTAGTTACTTCCTCATTTAATGACTACTGCAGTTCACTGTGCAGTATTCAGGTCTAATCTGTAAGGGTAAAATGAATATAATCTAGTTTTAAGGATGTGATTCAGGACACTACATGAGCACTAATCACACTTGATGTCAGTAGAGTACTCCAGAAGTTCTTGCATCATTATCTGCCAGAATTAA
The DNA here is from genome assembly GCF_000687285.1 of Phaethon lepturus. NCBI lineage: Eukaryota > Metazoa > Chordata > Aves > Phaethontiformes > Phaethontidae > Phaethon > Phaethon lepturus. The sequence goes on from NW_010548252.1 coordinate 137,877, forward strand.
ATTTATTTGTGGTTTTATCAGATCATTTAAACACCTAAAATTGTACCAGGTACTTATGATTAGTGATCTGAATCAATTCCTTTAGTGTGTTTTTAGACCTTTCATTTGGACATCTTTTATTCTATGTGAAGACTTGCAGTTGGGATCATCTGCACAATTTCTGCACACACACAGAAATTGCTTATTGATCAATATAGTTATTAAAGGCTGAAACAAAGATACTACTAAGTTAAGCATTTTTATTTCTGCCACCCTGGTGCAGATATTTGAGGAGTCTTTGTTGGTAAGGCAATCAGGGGAAAGCATTGGCCCCCGTTGCTCTGTGAAATAAGTTCATCCCTGTCTTGCTAAATTGCTTTCTTTTTACTCTCCAACTTTTTTCTCGAAGTTTTTATAGCTTTTCATGCCAATGTTGCCCTTCTGAAACTGAGTTCATAGCTTCTTATGAGCACAGCCTAACTCTTCCAATATGTGCTCTCTTAATCTGTACAAATTCATAGTCAACAGGTTCTCTTGCTCACAGATTACTGTTGACAGCTATAGCTCCAAGTTGGCTGGAACACAGCCACACAGCAGAGCTTCACACAGCTGGTCACACCCTTGACCAGCTGGCTAAAGTTGAGTCTTAAATGACTAGATTGTCTCTCTGCACCACACAGAAGTGACAAGCCTTTCTGGAAAGTGATTCAGCTGTTTTAGGGTCTTCTATTCAGCTTTTGCAGATGTTTTAAGTTAGGTGAGAAAAATCCCAAACTTACAGATCAGATATGGATGCCTGACAGACAGATATATGGTTAACATCCCTAAATCTACCTGGCAACCAACCACTTAGATGTATGAGGCTAACATGACCTATAGTGCAAGGACCCACACTGTGAGCGTGTGAGAGTGTAAGGATGTATGGATTGTCTTACTGTGTTAGATGAAAAATGCACCAAACCTGCCTCTGGAAGTGGTCAATAGAAAATCATTATGGAAAACTATATGAATAGAGAGAGAGAAATAAAACTCAGTCTTCCAATTTCCAGTAGAGGTGTTTATTCTCAAAGTGTTTGAATTTTCTGAAATTAAGAAGTTATTTGAACCTGAAGATGTATTTACTTAATTGCATTCCCTTAACTGTATTCCCTTAAATGAAAATGTAGTCCCTTAATTGTACGGATGTATGGCTTTTACATATGGTGTTTACACGTATTTATGTTCATATTTTACTTAAAAACAAATTAAAATGGAAAATAATATTACTGCATCACTCCATGGCTATTGGGTACAGGAATATAGCAATTTGGCTTCTGTTCATGTATTTATTATTTATTTACTTATTCCAGAGACTTAAGCAGCCGTGGAAGATGATCATATGCTTGCAGGGCCATGAGCTCTGCGAGCTTGCTGCTCAAGTTATTGCTTTCCATCTCGAAGCTGTTCATCCTTAGCCCTGCTCCATTTGCTTCCCTCAGCCAGTTCAATACACTGGAAAGTGATAAAAATTTTGCTTACTGCCTATTGTTCCCAGAGTAAAATCTCCCATTGATTCCCATGGCCACTGGATGAGGCCTGAAATGAATGAAAAAAAAATAATAAAAAATACTCTGAGCTGATGGTTTATTCAAGAGAGCAGATTATAGATGAAGCAAGGGCAATTACTGGAATGAAGAGTCCTGACCTGCACCCAGCCTTGACTCAGGAGTGACAAAGATTATCTAAACTGATCAGAGTTTGTGTTGGATTAAGATACGTTGAGGCTGGCTGTGGTTTGCCAAAAGGAAAAACAAGCCAACATGGAAATGATTTATACAAGGAAGAAAGATTATCACAACAAGCAGCAAATGAATGAATTATTAATTTTTCAGTCCTGGGAGGAAATTATAACACTCTTTAAAGAAGCAAGCATGCTAAAGAAATGGAGCAGGGAGGAAAGCTTCTCTCAAAGAAACAGCAATACTTATTTGACAAATCTGCTGAGGAAATATGAAACCAGCCTCCTAAATTAAGGTAGAAAGTGAATAATTTGAATGGGACTATTAATACCATTAAAATTGATTGCCCTAAGATTTGTTGTTGTGCTGTTAGATTAAAAGATAGATCAATGTCAGTTTTGTATGGGAGCCCCTCCCACACCAATCAATCAGTGACTCTACAGCTGCTGCCCTCCACCCCTCCCAGCACATTCTTGTTTCTCTTCCACTCGAGTTAGGGGATGCTCATGTCCTTAAGTCCTTTGTTTTTCCATGAGCACAATCTTCTCCATGTGGGGGATGGCAAATAATCCTTGCTATAGAGTCCTTCCTACACAGTCCTTATACTATATGCTGTGGTTAGGTGCATAGTTGCCCTACCCATGCCCTGAGTTGAAAGGAAAAAGGATACATGAGGGCATTAATAAAGTGCTGAGCTAATGAAAGCCATTGAGAGGCTGAGATTATTAGCACATGATAGGTAAGGCACTGACACGGCTCAGGTTTTTATCTTTTTTTTTTTTCCCTCAGTTCTGGACATGGACAGAATCAGTTCATTTGTACCCACAGCAAGCTCCCATTGATGTGCAGCATGCGGCGTAAATATACCGCTAGTGAGTGGATTTTTTAGATGAGGAATGTCAGGTATTAATACTGGTAACTACAAAATCTGGCTTGAATGTGATTTATATTGGAGGTGAATTTTCCTGATGGAAATCTGACCTTGAACCTTTAGTGCGTCCTCCTGAAGCCTATCGTGATATTATTGACAATAATATTCCACGAATTTTCAGTATCACAGGGCTTGGTTTGTGCCTTGCTATAAAAGCTCCATTAAAGTATCCTTTTACATACTGGATTCAATCTCTGGGCTCATCCATGTTCAAAGCGGTTCAAAAGACCTCTTGCATTATGCAGATATAAATCTCAAAAAGAAGAGCATACGAAGCCATCTACTCCCATGGGTAAGAGGGCGTTGCTGTGGTTGCCTCTGGGCTTGTTGTGTGCTGTTCGGAAGAGTTACCCTTGAGGGTCTGCTTCTGCCTCCAGGATGCCCCTGCTGCTGCCACTGAACACTTGGGATAGGAGGAAGCTTACCCTCTAGGGTTCACATCTACTGCAGAATCTTCTGATGCAGCTTGCAGTACTGGTAGCTATCCTCTCATGGGCAGATTTAGCAAGTACACGCTATATCACTAACGCTTTCTTTCTGCCTATTTGTGAGAAGGTGTCAGGAAGTGTCTCAAAGGGCCTAAGCCATTGGAGAGGATGTTTTCAGAGTACCTTCAACAAGTAACTTTGAAACTGGGTTGTAGACTGCAACTCAAGGTAGGACTAAACATGGATATACCTGGTTGATAGGAATTTAATCACAGCAGTACAGACTTTCTCTCTGCTTCAGTAGTTTCCCACAGTACTGGACAAGCCTGCCTTGGAGTTCGTGCTGCAATAGCTTTAATGGTACTAAAGTTTGATATAACCAGATTAAGCATTTCAAGACTTATGGGCAGCAATAACCTTTCCTGATAATAGTGTCGATTCACCCTGACAGAGACCTGCAGAATCAGTAGATTATTTGCGCCATGACCACAGTAGATAATGAAACCTGTGGACCCCATCAAGAGTACTTCAGATGAGCATCCGAACCTCCTGAAAAATGAAGGGCATAAGTCAAATCCATATGACTATGGCATCTTACTGAAATCTTTTTATTCCCAGTAGTACTTTTGAGAGTGGTGATACAAACATAGTGATGTGGAATCGTATAAATACATGCATGCAGTAATGATAAGAAGTTGTGAATTATCAACCAAAATATTCTGTCAAAAATGACATCCATTCTCATCTTTCTTTTTTTTTCTTTTTTTTTTTTTTTCTCCCTGGAGTCTCCTTCTTTCTTGTTGTACTGCACAATACCTCATGCTGATCCTAACTTCAGAAAGAAAACCCAGGGCCAGTTCTCACTGAATTGCTTTATAATGAACTACATTTACATTAGAAGCAAGGAAAAGGGTTACATCCTTCAGGAAAGTTGAACTGCAGAAATCAGTGTGTAGATACATAGTTCACAATTCTGCAGGAGCTGTTATAATCCTTTTTTCAGTTTGAAAGTTTTGGAAATAGGAATTTCTTCTTCCTAATGTTAATTTGATTTCACTGTTTGGACTTAGAAGATATCTATATCACCATGTTCTGTCAGTGTTTCGAGAACTGTGTATGCAGGTCTAATCAATATGGTGCTAAAATGCTGACAGAAGTCAAAATAGGTTTTCTAGTCTAGGTGTGAAATTTCCCCTAAAACATCCTTACTGTAGACAAGGTGTGAAGTGCAAGGTGCAGCCAGAGTATGGTAACAACCACCTTCAAGTTTTATATATTCATTCTTTTCTGGAATACATACTTGCAAGAAAATTGGCCTATTTACTGTAGGAGGAGTTCTCCTGAAAATCCTCTGGGAACTGCCTGCAGTAAATGTGACAGAGCTACATACATTACTCAAAAATAAGAGGAAGAAAACGTGCCCCCTCAAGATGTTAACCAAAAAGGACACACTTTCTTCATTTTACACTGTGATTGTTCTGTCTGCACTATATCTGTTATGGAGATTATGGCAACAAAGGAAAAAAATCTGCATTTTAGAAGGACGTTGTGATCAGCAGCAGGA
>NW_010548252.1:142527-175810 GCF_000687285.1 Phaethon lepturus
TGTTGTTTTTTTCCTTTAATGTTAACACCCACTCTCCTTATCCATAAAAGGAGGTAATACACAGGAATAAGTAAGAAAAATTGAAAGGCATACCTACATCTCTGTTTGGCAGAATCACCTAATTAAGTGAATCCAAACAGTTGCTTGTTAGATATAGGACCTTATAGTGAAGGACACATATTTTCAAAGTACTATTCTAAAAGGAAAATCTCAGAAAAGCTAAACATTGATTATAAATAGACTACTCTCTGTCAGAAAACAAATATATGTACATCTAAAAGGAAACCTTTCTAGTTAGTTTTCTAGTAGAGCTAGATGTTTGTATGGCATAAAGTATTGAAGGCTTATTTTTTTATGTGTTCAGATAGTGCTGTTCTCTTGGTAACTTATGATGTTATTTGGCTCATTGATTTATCTTGCATTGATTTGTATGACTCTAGATTTCCTGAGAATGTACTCTGTCTCAGGAGTTTTTTGGGGAGGTATTATAATGATGAAAGCTGTTGACTTGATAGCCTTGGGGACTGAAGACATCTATTGATGCTCTGTTTTTTAAGAAAACCTGATGTAAATTTCCCCACACTAATACATAATTTGCTTCAAATATTGCTGGGAGGGAAAATTTCTGGGGCAATATTTCATCTTCTATGTCCCGTACATACACGAGTCCGAAGCTGTCATAAAGTACTGGTGATAACCAGAATTCTGATACATAGAAAAGGATTCAAGCATCACTAACACTGACCCTGAACATCCATCACATTAAAAGATTCCTTTCAAAACATTTTATAGAGTCTAGTGGTGAATTAAAAGAAAACATTGCGCTGCTTTCAGAATACCATCTAGTTCTTCCTTGTGTTATGTTCATCTGTTGATTTAGAGGTGGAAGGCTTGGTAGCCTGGAATTGTTCCCCTGAGTCACCTAGTCTCTGCATCTGTGAACCTCACTAGAGCAATTCCAAGGTGTGTAGCAAAATACTTACCAGGGGAATAAAGCTGATTAGCTGTAGACTTCCTTGCTCTGGAATTTAAATATAAAATTGTGTGGCTTTTTTTCTTTCTTCCCAGAAACAATGCTATGTAAAACCTTGCTTTGTTTTCTGTAACCTTATTATGAATTTTCTTTAGTAGTACATTCTAATATTTCTGTTGGTAAACACATTTTTTGCAAAAAAAAGGAAGAATCCTGCCTCTAATAAACTTATTGAACTTTTGTCATATTTCCTCAGTGAAATATTTGCGCTTATGGCAGGAAAAGAACCCAGAACTTTTGCAGTAAAATTAGTCTGCAGAGCCAAATGAGGGAAAAGAAAAATAGCCTTAAAATAATTGTGACAAACAAAAATTTTAAAAATTCTCCTAGAATTAATAATGTGGGTTTTTTTTATTTTTAAACCACCTTTTTAATTTAATATGTATTTTTTTTTATATGAAAATCAAATTAGCAATTAACATTATGGCGTAAGCATCTAGGTAGAACTTGGATTACTGGTCTCCTATATTGTTTAATGTATGAGAGCTTGCTTTGCTTGTTCTTAGGGCACACCATTACTTAAAGAGTGAGAGGATCTTGAGGACTAGGGTACTAATTGACTCCTGCATTTTCAAATGCGAAGAGCCTCGGGCTGTGACAGTCTCACTTTTGTAAGGTACTCCAGGTGGATTTCCTAAGACCATTGGTGCCTTTTGGAAGTTTTATTCAAAGAGATTTGAAAAAGTTAAGAGCTTTATTATTATGGAAATACAAACATACTAAAAAACCCTTCAAAAATAGGCCTTCGTGAATTCCAATCAACCTTTAAGAAACTATACTTGAGAGGCTTGATTTAAATGATAGCTAGGAAAATGGGTAATAACAACATTATCAACATTTCTTTTTCCACTTTGTTTTGATTTCATGTAGTTAACAAAGGATCTTCATAAACTATGATTTATCTTCCACTGTGCATGCTTTTTTATAATGAGGTTTCATCTGGCGACTCCTTCCTTCTATGTCTCCACTTCACAATTTGGATCTGTATGCTGCATATCATTTTATGTAATTAGCCTATATTTAGATACCTTTCTGTGAAGGTTCTGAGACATGTGCTTTTTCCTGGAAAAAACACTTCTGTTGCAGCTTTTCTGAACTTCTTTTGGACCTGATCTGTGAGCAGGGTCTAGGTCTATCTATTGTATGATTTGCAACACCATGCTGTGCAATTTTAAATGATCTCAGTGACTGAGAGTCCCTGAATGTATTTTAACTAGAGAGACATAAACAGCTTGTTTAAGCTGACCTTCATATGTCCTTTCCTTTACAGTCCTGAGCCAATTTCATAGGTGAACAATATAAACCGCATGCAGTCTGTTACTATCAGATACAGGAGGGAAGTGGCATTCCCCCTTCCCATGGTTGATGCCTGTCGTGCTTCGTCAGTGCTGACAAGCAATTATTAGTCTTTGTTTCTTTTATAATATATATTGGCAAAACAATCATTGCAAGGAGTTGTAGAGGTAGAAGCCATTATCTTTGCACTATAGTGGTAACAGAGCTTCTAGGCTTACTGAAAATACCCATTAGGTTCTGTTCTCTTATCTACAAATGTTTTCTATTTTGCTTTGTGCTATTCCAGCAGTTGAATCACTAACTTTTGCTGCATTAAGAATGGATAACTCTATTCTTTCATCTGGTGATTTTCATTTTCTGCTGGCCTTTGTTCAGGGCTGAAGGCATTCTTCATTTGTTTTGAGTCCCACTATATTAAATATAATTTGGATATCAGTTTTAGCCTCCTTGACTTTGAAGATTTTGTTTTCCTCTTAGCAGTTGTGACATGATATGACATTCTTCTGCAAGTTGAAAAAAAGAAAAAAGGAAAGAAAAGAAGACAAAACAGACCGAGTCAGTTTTAGTTTCTGAGCTAGGAAGGAGTTTTTTGAACTTCATTCTTCTAGGTGGTCATATCTGTATGAGTCACATAAATCATTGTTTTCAAGTACTCTTAATAGCTTTCAAGAGCTTAAGCAAGATGCAGCCATGGAGAACAAAGGCTTTTTTGCAGGCTTCTGAGCTACCAGCACACCACAGTTATGTCCTCCCACCTGAATTAGAACAGACGCAAGTTATCAAAGGTCTCATCTCCTGCAGGAATTGTCCTTGGTTGAAGACACACGGCTGCAGAAAAACAAAATGCCAGTGCAGGCAAAAGAAAGTCTTTTGTACCCATAGAATTTGCTTCTGCTCAGATCCCTGGAGAGGTCCAGCACCGGTTCTGGCTATGGATTTTCATTTTCTCAAAAAAATCACATGACTCAAACCTCTTCTACCATCCCCATCAGAAATCAGTTCCCGCTATTTGCTTGCTCTTGCCTCTTAAATGTCCCTCAAGTTTGCCCTGCTGCCATTCAGGGGTCATCTGTCAGTCTGTTTTGTAGAGCGAGATTGTTTTCCAAGTCTCTTTCATCCTGCCATGTTTGGAAAACATTTGGTAACATTAACTGGAAACTTTTTCTTCAAATACTTCCTCCTGATTAATTAGCATGGGGCCTGCAAGATGAGATCCTGCTTGTGAAGGAGAAACATGGGTATACACGCAGACTGAGTTACTTAGAAGGACAGATCCAGAAATTCACTTCAGGACTAAGAAAACATATTTAATGAAGATGGAAAAGGGGAAATTATATGCACATTTCTTGATTTGGCAACACCCACTCTGTACTACACTGTTGCAAGAGTTACGGCTCGGTCACTGTACTTAATGTTCCATCCAAGTTTTAATCAAATTCCTTAGGTGTTACTCAGGATGGGTTTTTCTTCCTGCATTTGTGAAAGCTGACAGAACTATTCAACCCATATAAAACCGAAAAATTGCTTTTCCACACCTCATTTTTAATATGGTGTATGGACGGTTTATATAGAAGTAGTTATGGTCACCCTTTGTTACAGTTTTAAAGGGTTTATTCTCTTTTATCTCAACTTCTCTTTCTTTTCTCCTGATATAGAAGAAAGGTTTTATAATCCTATTAGCTTTTGTACTAGCATTTGACATCTTTGTCTTTGACATTGACAATGAATGAGGAGAAGGTCTGTCCAATATATAGCTGCAATTCATCCCCAGAACCAAAAGAGAAGTTGTGGGTTTGTGTTTTTTTTTTTCTTTTTTCTTTTTCTACTGTCTTGTTGTCTGACAGTAGAGGAATAAGGAGACTTAGGCCCCTTCTGCTGCCTGCAGACTGAGATGAGAGCTGCTCCAGGAAGAACGGACTAGCTTGTCAGTGCTTTATAAACATGAATTATTCTGTCCCATCATTCCAATCCTTTTCTGTTCGAACACTGTCCTGCTCCGCACTCCTGTTCCCAGGCTACTTCTACATCCACATCCAGCTCTATTCTCAGCCTGCCTCAAATACAATTTCTCATTTGCACATAGTAGAAATAAGCTACTTTTATTTCTTCTGACTTGGGACAGACAGCTCTACTTCAGAAATACCTACTATACTTAGGTTTGCTTCAGCTGCAAGATGCTCTTTTCTTCTAGATACTTTCAGACAGGAGGACAGGAGACAGTTCAGCTGATTGGAAAGTGTCTACTGTCATCCCCTTGTGTAATTTTGCAGGAAGACTACTGCCTGTCAAAGCTTTCTCCCAGGTGTCCCTTTTCCGGAGCACACAGAAGCAGCAGGGAGGCTCACGCCTAGGCACTTCTCCGAGACATCAGGCCACGCGCTGAGCAGCTCCTCTAGCCTGTGACAGTCAACCAAGTACCTAGGAGAAGCTACAGACCTGCTTGTCATGAGCCGTGCATTCAAGATCCCTGACAGGAGACACCTTTCTGTCCTTCTCTAGCCTTTTCCACCCATTATCTGTCTTCTTTTAGGTAGTAAAATCTTACACTGCTGTGTATCTCAGTCCCCACACCAGTAAGTCCAATGTCACATAGGGGCCTCTAAGAATTAATATTTTAGCAGTAGTAAATATATGCATATGGTTTTTATATGAAGAAAGAAATATCTGAGTAGTCTCACTTTGTTGTTACCGAACTCCTTTAATGCGATACGTATATTGCATGTAAGTACCTGGCATAAATGCCTGAAACACTGAACTCTAACCATGTCCCTTTCTTTTCTTTATATTCTTTTGTAGAAGACAAGAGTGGGTGTTGGCCACACACCAGTTTCCAACAAAGCTTCCAAACTGTATCTGTGCTCTGGTGAAGTTGATCACAGGTCTGGCATGAAAAATATCATTGATATGTGTAAATATTAGTATTTCACAAATGGAGAGACTAAAAATGTCTCTTAAAATGAAGAACATGTACAAAAAGTAGTTTTATGTATAAAAGACCCTTGAAGTAACTCCTTTCTATTGAACTTCACTTTTTTTTTTATTTGAAGCTGTAAAACTGTGTCAACAAAGAAAGTGAGATACTTTCAGTATTATATTTAAAAATTAGAACAGTTCTTGCCTATATATATACCAACAGAAAATTAAGATTAAGTCTGTGTTGCGGGACAGGAGAGTGTTTTCCAGTTCCCAGGATTGTGTCTGCGTCCACATTCCTTTGCACATTTCCATGCAGAGGAAATAAAGACCGAAGAAAGTCACAGAGCACTCATTTGTACCAGCTCCTACCTTCTACCTTCACAGATCACATGCTCCTTTCCTCACAGATTTTGGTTCTGCTCTAAACATCAGTCTTTACAGTACTTTCATTGCTATGCTGTGTGTGCCCGTGCAATTAATGCAACTACCATTTACTCACTGTGAGTCACTGCCCATCTACTGACTGACTTCTAAGTCACCAGGGTACTTTTTAGTCACCACCTTTTCCCCATTTTTCAAGCTGACCTTTATTCACATCTTTCTTTGGCTCTTGCTCTAGAAACAGGAAGGTGAACAGAACACTGAGATTATTAAAGATACAAATAATGTGAGTTTATGAAAGAAACAAGAAGATGAAAAAAAGGAAAAATATTTCTTCTTGCTTGCTTGTTTTTTTTTTTTTAAATTAATATTCTGCTCTCAGCAAACCAAACTATACTAAAAATGCACAAGGGAAAAGCAGCAGCTGAGACAGAGATTTGTAAATGTAAAAAGGGCAGTTATGTGTGTAACTCTTACCAAAATCTAACAGTGTCTAAATGCCTTTTGTGCTTCAGAAAATCTCTTTCTGAGATCCTTGTTTGGCAAGTTTGAGCCTTCAACCTGTTTTTGTGGTCATTATAAAAGCCCTGTGAGCGGGGACTTAAGCTAGGAAAGGCTGACGTTCCTTCTAACTCTGGTGCCACTAGCAGGTGCTGCTGTAATAAATACCCTGAAGTGTGTAATAGCAGTCCGTGCTGAAGTTTTGAGAAACCTTTTGTATTAGTCCCCATCTGCTTTTCAAGCAGAGGGGGTAGGGGTCTATTAGATTAAGATGCTTCCTGCTGGTTCCTTCTGTTGTCAGCCAGGCGACTTTATACAATATTTACGTTCACCTCACCACTTCTAATTATACCTTTTCTTGAAGCCATTGGATGCAGTCTTATTCAAATATTTTCTCCTGATTTGTCACTGCGGAATAGACTATGGTCCCCTCCTTCATTATGCTACATCTGATTTAATAAACTTAGACCTTTACGAAACTTACAGTTTAAGATAAGTGCTGATAGAAGCAGCTTGGGTACTTATATGTAATTTTTAACCTTCAGCAGTGCAATTAGTGTGTATCAGTGAGCATCACACTGGTCAATATGGAAATGTAAATAACAATTTGCTTTAAGAGTTCATGAGCACATACCTCAGTATACTTATCTCACGTACATCTCAGTATACATCCCACATGTCCCAGCTGGTGGGATGATGTTAAACCACTGACAACTTTTAGCTGTATGATGGTTTTCTGAGGTTCAGCCATGTAATTTCTCCTGAAGCGGCCTAGGTTACAACAGTAGCTCGGTTATTATTAGCTGTCCTCACAGTGATATGGTTAACTGAGCAAGTTAAAAGTACTTGACCTGTCCTTACTGATTTTTTTAGTATTACATTCACAGAAACCCATTTTTAAAACACGGTATTTATTTTTCTCCCACCGCATCTGAGTGGTGTCAATTCCATCAAAACAACAAGGGGAAACTGGAGATCAAGCAGAGAAAGTCACCGAAGCAGGTACACAGGCTATAAAAAATGAGAAAATACTTAATAATCTTGAAAATCTTCAGAGTTTTATAAACGATTAGATATAATTTTTGTGATAGATGGCTGGTTTTTCTAAGTTGATGATAAATTTTTAGTAGCCTCCCTAATTTCCCAATTTTCAGTTCGAGAGTGATGCATTTAATGGCAGGGATGATCTTAAATTCCTATGCTTGAGATGTCTCATGACATTGGTGTCTAAAATTTTCATGCATAAGAACCCTTATATGGGAATAGTTTGCATACTTATTCCATTTGCCTTAAGCCAACAGGTAAACCTGAAAAATAGATAATCCATGTTTCAGTACTAAAATAATGAATGAATGGGCTGAATTATTCATGGTCATCCCACCCTTTGAAATAAAATGAATCTGAGGAGTACATGACTGTTCTCAAGAAGGCAATCAGCAAAAGAATAGACCTGTCAAACAAATACTTCACATTGAATTATTCACTGTGCTCTAACATTTAATTAACAGATGAACATGGTTGTCCTTGCTCATGTCCACTTATAGGAAACCTTTATGTGTTCCCTACCACGTCTCCTTGGTTAAATACTGCAGGAAGATCTGTATTGTGAGGAAGCTGGAGCCATCGATGTTTATTAATTCATGACTGACACTCGAAACGTTGACCACAGAAATAAAGCCATGATTTTGAGAAGGAACTGCCCATATATTATAGCTGGCCCTTACTGATTGTTTGGTTCTTGGCACTGTGTTTCTGTTCTCTGTCTGCTGACTGATGATGTTTTTTAAAAAGAGAAACTAGCATTTAGAAATGGAACAGCCCAGCTGTCTGGTTGCTTTTTGGATAATCCCTTTGATACTTTGTCAGTGAACAAAACAGTCAGGTGTATGGGCTGTGAATAAAGACATTTCATTTGACACATTGCCATGTTTGGGATTTTTGGATCCCTGGAATTTGCTTTTCCTTTGTCAATGACCTTCTGTCAATGAATCCTTCTGTCAATTTGAGTTGTCATCTACTGCAAATGAATGCCATTTCATCCCAACAAATTTTTAACTGGCAGATCTAATCTGAAAAGTCACAGTTTGAACTCAAGACCACTTGCTTCTGAATTGCCACAGAAATGACACACACTCATTCTAAACTGAGAAAAAAGTATTTAAAAGCTTAAAAAATATTAAGCCTCAGGCTACTTGTCCTTTACGTATCTGGTAGTAAACGGAAAAGACTTTAGGGGATGATTCTTTCAGTTTTTGCTGCAGACTGACAGGTAAAAAAGAAATGAACTAGAAATAGATTAGGAATGTCTGGAACCAGGCGTGTGAGGTGTTGCAGAGAGGCACCGTATTTAGGCCAGTAATGACAAAAATGTACAGTTATCAGGTGACAGCTGAGCTCAGCAGTAAATATGACCTCTCTCTTTTATTCACCATGCATAGTCTTTTTGTAAAGGTATTATTATTATTGATACTGAGATATTTGTGCACCTTTAAAACTGCTGAAGTTCTCCACGTTTCATTTGGCAAATAGGTATGAGTCCACCTTGCCTGTATCCTGGATCAGCGGTTGAATGAGCCCTATAAGGGTCATATTGGACACAGGCTCTGGGAGCATTTAGTCAGTGATAAACAGGCAGTGCATCGGAACATAGTTTATTATGTGTGTTTCTATGGAAAATAGAAGTCAGTCTGGACTCCACGCCATCTTGGGAAAACTTTACAATATTTTTGTCTCAATCAGGTGTTAGTCAGCTGCAAAACACAGGCACTGAATCCATTGGTCCATGTGGGGAACAACCAATGTGGAAATTACAGTTCCTTAATCCTAATACATTATCACAGTCATGGGATTAAACTGAAATCTTTATCACAAATACTTACGGAAGTCAAAGCCTTTCCCCTTTCAGATTGTATTACATTAAAATTAGAATATTTTAACACAAAATCTCTCCCTGCCAGGGCCCTGAGAGCACTCGTAGGGCTAATGTGGTTCTGCTTGTTCTCAGCATTGTTGTTTGCATTTCGTGGATTAACCGTGGACTCAAGGTGTTACCTGCTTTGGCCAGAAGATCCCTGGACAGTCCGTAGGAGCTGCTGCTGCTGTCACCCTGCCCTGCTCTGCCGCCATGGGACTGTGCCCCGTCAGCGAGGGCTTGGTCCTGCCTGCGTGGGGACTGGTTTATCACTTTTATGCCTCTTTTCCTTTCTTTTCCCCCAAAAGCAAATTCATGGTTACTACATGTTAAAAAACACAATGTGTTACAAATTCTGAACAAATGCAACTTCTGCTTTCGAATGGATGGCCTTCTTTCTCTTTTCATGTGAGCTGCATAAACTCTTCCCAGAATGAACTTGACCATGAGTTTCTAACATGCTGTTTATATAGTTTAGAAGATAGATGATGAAGCAGCAGGTATGTTTGTTTTCATTAGTAGTCAGAGATTTTAAATTCAGAAGAAACCGTTGTGTTATGTACTTGAGCTCCCAGTAGCACTGCTAAAATTTGGATTACTGCCTGGGTTCTACCTTCCTATCGTAGGACTGAGATCTTATTACTGATACGACAATTTATGAGTATGATTAAATTCCTACAGTCTCATTCATTTCCCTTTAGTTATTTTGGTTACGTGGTGGGCAGAAAAACCTAGCTGCAAACTCATATGGATGTGCATTTTCACTGCTTTTCACCCATACTGATTCACCACTGGCAGTCTGACCCACTAATCCTCTACAGTGAACTGGCAATGCAAAGATGTCACATTTCTTTAGAAGATGTCATCTCCAAGCAAGTCCATCTCTGATTAAACTGGACGTGGCGTGATGAAGTATCAGTGCTAGGTGATTGAGACCACTTCATGAGCTCTTTGATATACCAGATCAGAAAGCAATAAGCATATCACTCTTGCAGGATCGTGATATTTAATGGACTTTTCAGGAAGCTGGATGCAAAGGCTTCACCAAATCTCACCGTGCAAAGGTGAATACGTATAAAGAGAGTATGAAGAGAGTAATTCTTGTCCTGTGGCCTGTGCCAGATATTTTCCTCCATCTGCCTCAAACACAACTCTGTAAGATACCCAAGAGGCCAGTACCTGACTTTTGCAGCTGGTCCTTTGTGGGAAGCAGACTTAAGTGCAATACTTGACAGAGGCTATGGAGGGGCTTGTGGGAGAGAGGTGGGTTGGTTTAAGTTGGCCTGGGATTTTGTAGAGGATAATGGCTGAACTGTAGAGGAAGCAAGAGGATATAAAGTGTAACAGCAGTCTGTTTCATGCTGCTCAGGAGCTATTTTTTATCCTCACTAACACTGTCTTTCAGGTGCTTCTGCAGACTGGCAGAGTAGAAGTGATGACTATCTGAACCTGAGCCAGAGGCTCGTCAGTCCCATATTTGTGAAGGGTAAGGCAGAACAGGCTTGGCTGACCAGCTGGTTACAGACAAGACAGATGGGCAGGTATACCTGGTCAGAAATGTTCTGTCATTGTTTTCTGTCATCTCAGGCTAAGCGTACTTTGATCGTGCCCTTTGGTTTTCGCTTGGCAGTGACAGGGCTGGGACCCAACACCCCATCCCTAAAAGTAGTAGATGGATTAGGCAACTAGGCTGGCCTGTCCGGGCTGATCTCTACCCAAAGCTGTGAGTGCGTTCATGGGGGCACATTTCATTACTGAGGGGTTCCTCTTTGCTGTGATCAGAATCACTTCTGTGATGTGTGCTGGTGTTATGATGGCAGCAGGGCAGTCCAGGAAATGGGGTTGCATGTGGCTGGCAATTTCTGAACATCAGCTTAGACAGCTACTGCTACTGAGCTGTAACATGGTCCTGATGGTGGTGGTGTGGTGTATGTTTTATGCACAGCTCAAGCACTGACAAATTACCCAAGAGAGGGATTGTATTTTAAATTTTTCCACTGGATCTTTAGGGAAGGGATCAGTGTCCCTTCGAGTTAATCAATATGGATAGCTGAGGAATTTAATGCTCATGATATATCAAAGTGTCCTCTTACAGATCAGCTCAGATCCAGCTGTTACACCAAACTCATAGTCTTCACAAAGGAAAACATCTAACAGGGTTAATGAGACTTTTCCCTATTTAAAGAACAAGAGATTGGGTTAAATGTGCAACCACAAGCAAAACAAAACAAAGCCCAGACTTTCAGACTAAGTTTATTGCATTACACTGAAAGGTATTAGGACTTGAGTCCAGGCACTGGAAGAAAATATTCTGCACAGAGACATTGCTAGGAAAAAAACGTTTGGATTCTGAGTTCAGCCAACTTGTACTCTCTCAAGTAACTTCTGGAGACAGTCTCGGTAATTAGCAGACACCACAGACCATTCCTGGTAGGAAGCTACAGAATGGAAAGGGCCAGGGTATGCCATTGACCTCAGGGCCAGGGAATGGGCCCTGGAACTATTTGGTTTAATGGTATAAATACAGCTTTGGGATAACCATTTATAAGTCAAGATGCTTAAGGAAACTCAAGTATGTTTAGAAAACAAACATTATCTCATAGACAGGTTTGAACAGACTGCTGTGAACTTTCTCAGTCTTTCAGGTTTGGCAAGGGGAAGATACAGTATAAATAGTTTTTTGTGGTATTTTGTCACTTTGTCTCCTGGAGTTTATGCAGAAAAATACATCTGAATTACTTGCTGTGAATGTCTGGTCTTAAATGGAAGGGATAGCAACCATTTTCAAACTGTAGTAAGTCTTGCTGTGATTGTCAGTTGAATGGACTTGGCCACTCCTGAGTTTCTAACAGGTCTCACTGACATCTACCTTCTTCACACTCATAATACTTATAACATCATATTATTTCCAAATACTTTAAAAGTAGACATCCAAATTCTAATAGAAATTTGGTGGGTTTTGGTATTTATTTTTATTCAATGTCTAGCAATCAGGTTTTAACATGAATGCAAAGACCATGGCAGTTCTTACTGCATTGGGATAGCCCCTGTTAATAGTTGATGTGCACTATATAGTAACAGCAATAGTATTTTGTTTAACCATAGGAAGTATTTTTGCCTTCACAGTTTAGGTTTTGAGTCACTGTCAGATCTGCTTCCAGTAACCAGATTGTCTGTTTCTCCTGGCAAACACTGTTTGGTTGGAAAAGTAAACAAATACTACATACGGGTTTTAAAAAACCTTACATCAAATGTCACAAATTAGTTTAGCCTACTGTTCCAGTGAAAATGCCTGGATGTTAATCTACAGTGCTGAGAATATTTTTTTTTTTGGTGAAATGTCTGGAATTTAACTAATTTTACAATCATACAGCTGAGATGTATTAAAGTAGATTTAAGCTTGTGGATGCATTTCCTTCCTCTCACAGAACATCAAACATCAGGGACCATACTGTTTAATAACTAGAGATAGAACAAAATGACCAAAGCACACCACCAAAACTGTGGTTACAAATAGTGTAATAATATGCCCTGTGGTTGCTTGGATTCAGAAGCATTATCAGAGGAAACTGGTGTTATCATGCAGTCCTTCATCTTCAACAGAATAAGCTGCTCAGATGAGGATGGTGGACTGCATGTTGGCACCAGTCGTATCTGCAGATTGTACTGAAGTATTACAAAGGAGGGCAGCTATAACGTACTTGTTACTGGATTCCTGAGCAGCTTTCAGTGCATCAACCTCTGATGGGAGTTTTGGACAGAATATGTCTCTTTAAGGCAGACACATTTCTAACTGAATACCTGCCAAAAAGGTTCCTTGTCATCCAACTCCAGTGTTTGCAGTGGTGGTTCCTGCTCCTTTGCCTCCTTCTCTTGCAGGACACATGTGGAGGGGATCTTAATGACTTAATGATCTAGGACTCCTCAGGAAGCCCACTAGAAAAATAGGCTCCCAGGACCTGTGGTCTCTTTTGTATCCGAAAGTGGTTCTAGGGTGGTAGAAGGCTCATGTAGTGGCGTATGTTAATCTAACACTACAGTGCAGTGAGAATGATTTTCTCCAAATTAGCCTTTGAACACATTTCACAACTGAATTTAGTAACTAGTAGTATATATGATAAAAGTAGCTGAAGCTTGCCATGCATTAAGCAATTAGTTGCTCTTCAAATTCTTCAAATGCTGTGTATTTTCTAAACAGTTTACTATGTGCTCAGCTTGGCTTTATAACGGCCAAACTCATCACATATCTGATCTAAGTGCACAAAAGCAAGGAAATGAAAAGCTTGCACAACTGGGTAGTTCTGGTCCTCTCCTGGCTGTGACCCACCTTAATTTAGCACTTACTCACAGGCCAGCAAATGTGCAGAAAGGGAGAGTATTTTAGGTTTGGGAAGATAACAGGGTCCCCCCTTCTTGTCTGAATAGCAAAAACCTGTAATGCAGGTAACACTGGAGCTTACACTACTAAGACACCCACCCTTACTTCTCTGAACAGAGTAAGAAATGCTGGGTGTAAAATGGATCGTGCTATAATTGATAGTCTTGTCCATCATCCACTTAAGAGAATTCATTCTCCATGTTGTATTTCCAGGTGCCTTCTCCAGCACATTGTACAACAGCGCTCACATGAGGATCTTGGTGCTTCTCTCGGGAAACTCCTGCAGATGCGGCAGGTGAAGCCTATTGTATGTAACACGGTATGAAGGAGAGTGAAGAGAGAGCATGAGAGAAGCTGCCCATGCTCTGAGCAGCTGAAGCTCAGAGAGGTAGGTAAGTAGGGATGAGTTTCACTTCTGCTTCCCCAGAGAGTCAAGTTACTATGTATCTTGAAAATAGTCCAAGTCCACTTACTTTTAGAAACATTTTGCAGTTTATTTTATGGAAAAGTTGCTTACTTGAAATCTATTAGTTACAGCTGTAACTACTGAATTCACAGAAAACACACCTACCTATATATGTGGAGTGAATCAAATGTGTCAGTATATCAAACAACCTACTAAATAGATATGTTTTAAGATGTTGAAAAACAAGAAATACCATTTTCTTGTGACCACTTAAACCCTGAAACAGTGACAGGGAATGAAGCTGTCACCTCCACTAAAGTCTGCTTTCTACTGTTTTGGATGATATGGGAGCTAAGCATATTTTTAACAAATACCATATGCACCCCACTTTCTCTAATCGTTGCTGTCTTGCCTGACTGCGAAGGGAAACCCACATGAAAGAAAATAATGACAGAGTTTGAGGAAAATGTCCAAGGTCCTTGTGGGAACTAATAGAAAAGCTCTGAATTGGAAATCGCTTCTGCCAGATACCAAATTGGTGGGCAAGTTTACCCTTCCCAGGCCCAAGCAGGACACTAAAATTTTTCAGATGCTGATTCAAGGGAAGAAAGGAGGTTAAGTGGGCTGTCAGCAGCTGCATGGGGGGAGATGATGGCTGACTGAGGGGCACATAAACTAGCCGAAACAAAACAAACAGTCTCACCTACCCCCACATAAGCTAGAGGTGGAAGTAGCAGGATAAAGCTGAATTTACTGTGGCTCAGTTGGAAAGATGAAAGCTGAGGTAAGGGTCTTTTGTTTGTTTAAGCCCTTTTCTCTGTGTTTGAGTGAATAATTCTTTGTTTTGGAGAAGCTGGCTTGGGGTCACTTCAATTCATCTGCTGTCATAGGCTCTTGGAAGAAAAGGCATATTGATGACAAACACAGTTGGGTCTGTCAGTTGAACATGAGTAGTAAATGAGATATTGCCGCCAGGATTTCCAGTCTGAGAGTGGTGGGACCATATGGCTCTTTCCACGGAAAGTTGAAGGTAACAAACCTCTTCTCGGGAAAGTATGCTTGAGAGGTACGAAAAGGCACTACAGTATAGCTTATCTGTAGTTGTAACTGATCTGACAATTCTTTCCGTTTGAGAAAGCAGAATCATTCTTTACTGGAAATCCTTTCCTCTAATTTAAGCAATCTAAGACAGACAAATATTTACTTAAAAATGTGTAAAATGCTAGAATCTTTGGCTCCCTGCCAACAGTTGATGTGTGCAACAAATGGTCCAGAACTAGCACATCTCAGTTCAGTGCTTAAAAAGGAATATTTGGTAGATTTGTTACTCTACGGGGTTAAGTTTTGCCCTGAGTAGCTGGATTTCTGCTCACATGGTTTAAAAATATTTGAAGAAATGTAATTTGCGGTGGCTTTAACAGATGAATTTTTTATATTTATTTAAGGATATTATCTTCCTTGCAATTTTCTTTGAAGCATGACCTGTAAACACCTAGTAGCCAGTATCAATTACATGTTCCCAATTAATGGAAAGCTCCTGAAATCAGACGCCACCCCTGCAGGCAGGGGTGGGCGTGTGGCCCAGGAAGGTTTCAAATCACCTTTTTTTAACAGATCAAGATAAATGCCATTATTTATCTTGAGGATAGGGATCCTCAAGTAGGGGAATCTTTTTTTTGTGTCAATAAACAGGAAGAATAAGAAGGTATGTTGAATCCTCATTAACATGTATGAAGCACTAGAAAACCGAGCTGCAAAACTGTTTCAGGTTATTATTAGTTTTGTGCTGGAAGGCCACAGACTGGAGAATATGGGAAAGAAAGGGGAAACTACTTCACCTTAGTCTTACTTTCATATTTGTAGTTCAAAGAGACCTCTATTTTTTACTATTATAGAATGAAAATTTGATCTTATTTTGTTAACTTTGAGTTATACAGTTTGTTTCACTGAAAATGGAAATGGACTGTTTTCCTTTTACTGATAAATGCACTGTAAGTAAATGTTTAAACTGGAACATGCAGGGATAGGAATCCATATTTAATGTTGTTGCAGATTCGTCAGTGTATCATTTATTCCAGGACTGATATGCCAGATGATAGCAGATTTTTCTTTTATTTGAAGGGAGGACGTGAGGTGTAAAAAACAGGAAAAATATTTTTCTCTTGAAATAAGTTTTAAAGTTCATGATTAATGTTTAATCTGAAAAAATATTTAACAGCTTCAGAAGGGAAATAATCTATGTTCTGTCTAGAATTAATGTCCTACCATCTTAACAGAGAGGAAGGGCCACAGACCTTGAAATACAAACAATGCCCTGAATAGCAGAAACAGCAAGCAGTTCTTGACGTAGCAGATCTCAAAGACTTATTTCTGCAGATCTGTTTCATGTTCTTTCTTTTGGTTTTATGTGCCAAACGGTGGGAGTTGTAACAGAGGGGTTTCTTGGTGTTGAATCTTGTTTAAGAGTTTTCTCCTACGTGTGTATTTATATTGTCAGATCTTTACTATGCATGACTTGAAAGTGCAACACATCCTTCAGACCCACTTAATTTACTGGAATATATATCTTTCTCCACTCCTCTATCCAGTCTGGTTAATCATCAGCTACTAAATCCAAAAGTCACTGGACATAGAGGGAATTCAAAACAAAGTCACATGTACGCAGGTATTTCTAGGGTGATGCCTTGGTCTTTAATAAATTAAAAGAGCTATAAAGATGTCTGTTTTATGCACCTGGCTATGTATGGGAATAGTACTTGAAGACCCTCTTCCAGACATCTCACTGGTGTTCAGTGTTTCCTCAGACAAAAGAATATCTTGGGGTTTCTCTGGAAGCCCTCCATGGCACCTGGGGCAGCTCCAAGTTCTGACCTGATGCCAGAGCCCAGACAAAGCCATCTGTTTGAAGATGCTTTCCTGAAGACTGTGGAGAAGTGCTGTCTATCATCAGTCTCTGACTTCCTGAGACTTACAGCTCTCTGTCAGGGAGCAAAAGACATTTTCCCAAATGTGATTTTAGAACAAGGGTCTTGAACCTTCATACTCTGAGAGTTTGGAAAATTGGCAACTAAATCCAAAATCTGCCATTAGATTTCTTTTTTTATTAAGCATATAATAATTTATGTTAGAAAAGAAACATATTAGGTAGGTTAGGCCTCAGCTTACTGCAAAAACTTTGGCCCGTGTTCATCTCAAAGGAAGGTGTAAGACCTGATGAACATCTAGCATATCCATCTGTAGCTATCAAGCAACTAACATCGTGATTTGAGAAGCTGAATCATTATTTAGACCCATGTATCTGGGAATTGGCTGAGTCAGAATAACTGGGACTGATTTCAGAAGTAAATGTATCTATTGTCTCCTCAAATAGATGTAGCCTTCCTTTTGGACTCTCAAGTTAAAATCTGTGAAAAGTTTAATTACTCAACCTTGCTTTAAATAGGAGTTAGGCATCTAATACCTTTGAACTTAAAGCTTTTCAGTCCTGGGTCACAATATATTTGCACCCTCTTCCTGTATCACTAGTCTGGGCATTTGCTACAATACAGGGCACTGTTCATTTCGGTTTCCTTCATACAGAGATAATCTAGTCAGTCCAAGATTTTGTCTGAACTTGCCTTTTTCTACTACTGGACTAGTCAAAGATCAGTATAGTAGCTTTTTTTTTTTTTTCCCCTATTTTTGCACTTAACCCGAATTTGGACAATTTAAAAAAATTCAAAGTCAAATAAATAGGTTGACAAGTACAGTTTCTCTTCCCCTCTCCCCCCTTTTTTTATCATAAAACTCTACTGATCATGTATTATGCTATCCTTGTCCTTTTCCATTCTAAAACTACTTCAGAGTAGCAAAGAAAGATTTTTCTTTGCACACCTCACACTCATCTCTTCCTTGTTGTGGCACGACACTGTGATGAAATAAAATGTTGAAAGTGGACATTTTCCATACAGTGTTCCTCTGAGATTGTTTTTTTTTTTTTTGTCCCTTAACTGCAGTGCTAGAAGGTATCATCTGGGAATTCACCTGCCTGCTCCCCCCCATTTTGCCTATGTTATGAGTTGAAATCATGAATCCAAGACAACCTTTTTTTCATCTCTTTCTCACTCGACATTTAATAATAGTCTTCCCCAAGGGGCCAGCTGGCATCCTATAATGAACTCATGTGCTTTCTAGACTGCCCAGAAAAGTCACCAAAGATGTCTCTGAATGTCTTCCTCCAAACTTGAAGACTTATCACAAAGATTTGAGAACTGGCTGTTAATTTGCTAGTTTTGGGTCATATAATCTTATTTTGAAAGTCTGGAGATACTGATCTGCACCAGGATGAGGAGCAGCAGGGTTCTTTCTGGGTCTCAGTAAGAAAGGCACAACAGCAAGTAGAATAAGGCAGAAAACAGGACAAGAAATATAGATAGCAAAGTAATCTTATGTTCCTTCATATGGTGGGAACTCCACTTTTGTGAAGCATCGGGTAGAACTCAGATGGGCAGCCATGGCATGCAGTGCAGGATTCCCACCTATGGAGAGGTTTAATCTCCCCCTATATGGAGGCTCCTTATATCTGCTGTAGAAAAACTCCATATGTTGCCTTGACAGGTAGGAATGTTATCACTTTCTTAATGCCCACCAGAACATATCTACCTACACGTACCTAGGAACTGTTTCCAGGAACAGCCCACAGCTGGAGTATTCTAGCACATTCCCTTACATTGTTGTATGCGTGGGGTTATGCTGTGGTCATTTATGCTAGCACACAGGTTTCTCAAGCCTCGAGTAGAAGGCCCAGTGTAGCAGATCAAGATCTCTAACCCCATGAATACAGTCATCTGCAAGACTCCTAATACAGGTACTTATTTGTATCCTGAAGAGTTGGTTTCCTCAAGTTAATCAAAACTGATTCAGAGGGAATCCTCTAACCATTCTAAGTGCATTTTAAAAAATGTCATCAACTGCTTTTCTGTTAATGTATTTCTACAAAGATCACTAACTCTGTCATTGCAATATACTAATACAAATGGAACAATTATGTTATTTGAGAATAGAGGCCCCCATAAATTTATAAAAATAATTCTATAAAGCTTTGCAGTCATCATATAGACTGATGATCAAAACTAAAACTGATTTCCTTAAAAATATCTAGTAGAGGTCCTGTGTTTTGGAGGGAATATCATTCTCCATTTTTCTTTGCCAGTAGAACGACATCCTGTCAAATAATTACTGCCAAGGAAAATTCTGATTCCTCCTTACCAAATAAAGAAAGGATTGATTTAAAAAACAAATCAAGACCTTTTTAAAATTATCACATCTGCTTGTGGTGTGTTTGTGTATGAGGGGGATGGGAATGAAAAGACACGTGAGGTAAATAAAATATGAACTGTTTTCTATGGAGTGACTTCCACTGATGAGATCAGAAAGGTGAATGTTGAGTTTTATACTTTTCTTTCCCTTGTCTGTTTTAATTGTATTTTCTATTGGATACCTTTGGCAATTTCACTGTTTTGTCTATTTCTGATACCACAAGGTAGAGAAGGGGTGATCGACTAGATCAATCTAGTCCTTGAATGTAGTTTTCTGGTAGTTGCAGGGTGGATAATTAAAAAAATACATCTTTTCATGGGCTTGTAAAGGATATGTTTGTTGACAGGGGCTTGTGGGAGAGGTGGACTTCAAAGTGACGGCTTGTTCAGAGAAGGAAAATCTGCCTATGAGGACAAATACAGTCAGAATGTAGGACTTGTGGCTTAAACTCAGCTGAACTAACATGTCACTTCTGCAATGGTAGAAAAGTGAGAGAGGCCAAGCCTCTTCCTCCATCAGGAATGGGGGAAGAGAAGGTATTTTTTTCTGAATTCTGAAAACATTATTTTTTTCAATAAATGGATGGAACATTTAAAATACTCTGAGCAGTATTCTTTTCTCTTTTTCCATTCCCACATGCCTGCTACATATATCTGCCCAGCTGTGCTACTAAATATGATAAGGTATTTTAAGAGTCAACAATGAATTATATACCTGCGGTTTTATCGAAGAGCGTAGCTACAGAAAGTAATCACATCTTCACATTTTGATGCATAGTGTCATATTTCCTTATAGGTTTTGATACCTCATTGACTTAGTTTCATATCTCATTTCTGTGGTTTATAAACCAATTGACAATTTCTTGGGATGAAGTAGATCATGTTTTAAAAATCTTCTTCTGATATATTATAAGCTATAGCGTGATACTGTCTGTGTGTCTTGATGCAGTTATGATGATTGAGCTGCACTTTACTAATTTACAAGATCACTGGTTTGGACACAGGGTGTTTTGGAGACGCTCCCTCTGCTTGGACACAAAAAATACCCCATGAAATAATGTGTTACATTTTGCTTTTACACCAGGTAAAACCTGAACTTTTTTTTAAATCACTGATATAAAAGAGTTCCATTGATTTAAGGGAGTTCAGAATGGAGTCTTAAAGACAGAATTATTGAATTGAATGTAACAGTTGAAGTTAGCCAGTATTTAAACCAAAATCTAGAACCAGTGTCTGGATGATATTTTCTTGTTTTCCCCACAAAATAATGTAGTTGTTCATATTATTACAAATTAGCCACTACAAAACAGTGTCACAGCTAAAGGTAGAGGTAGAACTTCTGATATTTTGGTCGCTCAAGGTCCACAACTTCTGCAAAATATGAAGGAATTTCAGTTTCTACTATAATATAGGATGATCAACATTCTATAAACATGAAAATCATAAACCAAAATGCATATTTAACATTTGCCCCTCACTCCCATGTTGATTAAATTTCTAAAACCAGAAGGAATAATTAATCTGACCTAGTGTATAACAAGGCCATTTAATGTCAATTGGTAATGACTGCATAATTTTCGATAGCCTGTCTTCCAGAAAAAGACACTACACTAGATATAAAGACTTTGAAGAGATACTTCTTTTACCACTGATCAAAAAGGATTGTCTTTGGGTATTCCTGACTGGCAAAGCTTTGGAAAGGTAGAGAAAAATGGGTAATTTCCATTCAGAATACAAAGTACCTGGATTTCCTTGTCTTCCCTTGTTGATTTCATGTACGTGGCAGCAGGTATCAGCAAAAAAAAACCCATTGAAAATAAATAATATTTTAACAAACTTGATAACAGATCTGTGTTAATTTTAAACTGAAATTGGTTTTCTAAACTTCAGCCTGGAATACATATATAAGAATGACTTACTAGCTTTGGTTATCATTGAAGATAACAATTTAGAACAGAAATGCTGACCTCATCCTAGCTGGAAAAAATATGAATGTCTGCACAACTATCTGCTTGCAAAGACTTTTTAGAGTGAGCAGAGGAATTTTGGGGTGTTAAGGTAAAAGAAATGAATGCTCTTATTTTATTAAAAATGATCAACACCATTTTTTGCTATTGCACTTTTCAAGGAACTTCACCAATAAACATTTCCAGCAACAATTGCACACATTCTCATGGCCTTTTGGGATGATCCAAAGTTTTAAACGATGTTCAATAGATAGTTCCAAGTCCATATCCACATATTTCATAAGTATCTACTGTTGAGAACCTTGTCAGGGAAAAATAAAAATTTTCCAATTCATTGTACGACCAGACTGAGACATTCATCAAAGCTGTAGTTTCCACTGACTGTCGTTCTCCATTTTCACACCAATTAGAATGTGATACCCAGGGTTCATTAAAATAAATGAAGTTTAAGCATTGCACATAAAGCCAGACTTGCCTGTTTCCCCCCCACTCCCCACCATTTTAAAGAATTTGTTGTGTGCATCTGGTCATTAATGAAATCAGACCATATATGGTCTTCCACAGTCTTCCACCTGTTAATTATCTGTTAATTCTATGACATGGGCCTGCAATGCAATGTACGTATATACTTTTGTATATATGTATACATATATATGTACATTTATATAAACATTTATAGATGTTTACATACATATATAAACTTTTGTCTTCACAGCATTTTCTGTGCTAATTCCTGGATTTTTCAGAGGTCTGCTTTGACTACTTCATACGTTCCTGTTACTTATATTACTGTAGAAGAACGATGTATTTCCTAACCTAAATAATCTGAAGTCTTGGTGTTACTGGCTGGCAGGTGGCATTGATCCTATTGTACTGATAAATGATTGTGGAGCTGTGTAATCCAAGGCTGCCAGTGTATCCGCAGTACAAACACCTCCATTGCAATGATACTAGAACTTGGGGAAGATGTCTTAGCCTTCTTCCCTGGAGCTATCAGTCTATGTGTGAGCTCATGGACTTGAAAAATAAGTTTTCCTTTGGTACTGACTTTCCCATGAAACAGAATAATTAAAATGCAGTTGATAGGTGGTCGAATAAAGATGCAGGTCAAATGGCACTGTAACTTTCTAAGGACTGTCGGTGTAAGGCAGCAGTAGTATTTCCTAGGCTGCACTACGAAGGCTACTGACCTCATTCCACAGACGATACAGAAAGAGTTACTGAATTCCTATTTGCTTTATATCCACTTTAGTATAATTTTTCTAATTTGTAATTCCTAAATCTTGTAGTCTGTGGAAAACAAGCACTGCATGGTTATACGGCTGGTCTATTATCTACATATAACATACATATTTTTCCTCAGGTACTGAGAAGTGGTAGTTATCACTAGATCTGTTTGTAGCAATTTAAATGCAGAAAAAAAGAACCCAAATGCCATTAATGAAGTCATACTCTTCAACTGAAAAATATCTCCCTGTTTTCCCTTTCATGAGTTCAGTTTTTGTTTCCTTTGTTGCACTGTGTCTGTTTGTGTGATATTCAGTATCCATAATGAGTTGTTAATGAGCTGTCGATTATGAATGCAATTTATAGACAAGAGAGATTGAGGACTTGAGGTACTCTTTCAACAAATAGTTCTGTATCTGAGTTCTCCTTCATGTACAAATATATACTGTTTCTGTTACAGTATCTCTTATATGAAAATCTTAATCAGAGTCACTCTGAATGTAGTTACACATTTACTGAGTTTCCCTTAATGATATATTGACTATATCCTGAATATTGCAATGAACAAAGACTACAGTATAATGAAAACTCTTTGTTATACCAAGAGCAGGCTCAAAGAATTATGCTCATTAAGCTGTGATCCTGAACCAATGAATTTAATGGGAAATTTGCCATCAAATTCAGTATGAACAGAACCAGAACCTAATTTCTTAAAGGCATTCAGAAATATGGTCTTTAATAGCAGTTTTGTAATACATCATGATACAAAGAGAATTAGCTACAAGCAATCTAATTATACTGGAGAATGAATTGGCTAATGCTCTGTACATACAACTAGGACTCCCCTATGCACAAAACGTGAAATGATTTGCATAGTTTGGGGTTTTTTCACCTTTTTTTTTTACAGTTGGGAGTAACTGAGGCACAGATGCTAAAGCAAAAGTCAACATTATATATAAACAACAGCATAAATGAACCCAGATCTCTCAAACACTAACCCTTATAATCACGTTTGAACACAGCAGCAAACCCCAGTAAAAGAATGGGCATCAGGTGGACTGTGCACTCATCAGGCAAATGAGGTCTAGTCACTCCATTACCATTAATTACAGTTTTAGTGGTCTGAAATTGAGGCAGGTCATGAAACAGAACTTCTTATGAAAAAACAAGTTCATAGACAGATTACCTTGAATGAACCCTGAGATTTTATGAGCTCCCTTTCTTCTCTGAGTAGAGGAATTCCAGCATGAGCTTTTGCCACCATCAGAGACTTAAATATTTTATTAGAGACTGGATAGAGCCGCTTCAAGAGAAATCAGTTACTGGTGGTTAACAGAGAGGATGCTGAGGTCCTAACGTGGTTACTTAAGGCATGAGATATAGCCCTCCAAACATCCAAAACAATCAAGTGTTAATTGGGCATGTTGTGGTTTTTTTATTTGTTTTATTTTAATTGTTATCTTTCTGCCAGGTAAGGCAATGTTATTTGTGCACAGTAATTTTCCAGAGTTACAGAACTAGAGATTTTATTCATATTTTATTTGGGTTTTTTTTTCACTAAATATAATTCACCCATGCTGAGGTTTTGGAAAAACCTGGTACTTTTTCTCCTGTCAGAATCAACATCTGGCAAGAACCAAGGGTATGGAGGCTTTTAAATGTTTGCTCTGAGTTTGAGGAATGCAGCTGTGGTTCTGTACTTACAACCCTGCATTGCTCTTCTGAAACCTGGGGAAAAAAAAGAAGCTGTTTAAAATCATATGACAGGTTATTATTTTGTTTAATGTGAAATGTTCATCTGACAAGCTTATTGAGCTTGATTTGTGTACGGAACCCTTCTGCAAATCTACAGTCTATCTGATTTCCCTTCCCCCTCTTCTTTGCTCCCCGCTCTGCCACTAGAACTGACATCAACCATTGTGCCATCTGAGGAAAAAAAAAAGGCACCTGAAGTATTAAAGTGATTTAACCAGTTTGATTTATGTTAATGGTACAGAAGAGAATATTTTTTGGTCCTCAAAAACATAACAGGCAATTGATGTGCCATATTGCAGTATGGTTTTAGCTATCAACATGTCAAGATTTAGTTTTGCTGTTAACATTTTACGATTTAGAAGGCTATAAGAATATGTGCAGTGTAGCAACAACTCAGGCATCATTCCCTCAGCTATATTTATTGGGCTTTCATTTTTCCCTTTTATAGAAGAAATTGAAAAAGAAAAAGAGGAAGGGAAAAAAGACAGACATTTTCTGTCTTTCATTTTCTTCAGTCTGTGAAGTTGTGAGAATGAAGAGAAAAAACCTGACTTCTAATGGTTTGTTGTCAGACCAAAGTAGATTCAGGGCAGAAGAATTCAAATGTACAGTTTGTTGATTCCTCGCTAAACTAAAGATAACCTGTGCATCAACTGTAGCTTCATTGCTTCTACCCCCTTTATTTATCCCTATAGCTGAAAGCTGCATGTTTAACATGCTGTGGAGATGGTGATCTATATAAGCCAATTGTCTGAAAATCTGGAATTACCATGTGCAGCATACCTGGTCATATAAGAATTTATTTTCCTTCTAGACCTTCATTTCCTTCTCCTTCTGCTGTGGAAAATCAATAAGATGTACTTCTTGGTGTGTAAATGGAAAACTAAGTTTTTCATACTAGAAGAACGTCACAGTGGCTAGAGCTGCTAAAGTAAGGTCTAAATTCCTCTGTGAACGTTAGTGGGTATTTTGCTTCCCCCAGGTTTTTAGTTGTGGGTCATTGGATAATAATTGTTGCTGATCATTTAGAACTAGCACTGCAAAATAAATGAGGCACATAAAAAACTTACCTTGACCTGAAATTTCCATGCTTAAACTTCCAAATTAAAAAAGCAACTTGAAACATGGGTAGTAGGAGACAGTACACATTAAAGAAAACATTTCAAACTCATTTCCATGTACATTTCAAATTTTGAAACTGAACGTCCAGAAGGTATTGAAATTCTCTGTGAAGGTCTAATTAATACCTTGTATTTTTCCAGTTGCTCTGAGTGATGAAGAAATTCCTTGTATTCAGAACATGAGCCCAAGAACTCTCTCGTTCCAAAGCTGTGTAAGAGGATGTGAAGGTAGGCTGGAACTTTGTAGAAGCAGACGAGGAAGGCGTATGTTCCCACTACATGATGCTCTTATCTCAAGGCATTCTGCTTCTCATGTCAACAGTAGAAGGGAGGACATACATACATATATATTTGTGTCTCATCTGTTTCATAGTGGGCTCCACTGAATGGAAAAACACTTAAAATGTCTTTTTAATTCTTTTAGTAATTTCTGTCCTAAAATTTCATAAACAATTGAACATTTTAAAACGTAACAACTTAAAGTTATACAGCACTGCTTTTGATATTCTGGTGCTCAGTTTGGCATGGCTTATCTACTATTTATTTTACTATGGCTGCCTTAAATTGCCTTTGTTTTCAGAGGACAGAACTTTTTCTCTTCAAACACTGATGATGGTTATGTTTTACTTCTTTTATGTGATAGTCTAGAGGCTTGAGCTGTTGTCTGCAAGAGGAAGATCTGGGCAGGCTCAAGTTGCATTTTCCATCTTCCAAGACAGTGAACCCCTTTACACTTTTTAGCTGAGCTATTGTCCAGCTGAGCTGCTTTGATGAAATGTTAGAAAATCAGGAAAAACTACAGAAATCTGTTCCTACATTTGTGCACATAAAATCAGGGCAAATGTCAGAACTTTTGTCTCTGGTCAAGTTTAAACTGTGGAACCTGAAAAAGCTTTCCAGTTGCCAGGTCCAGAAGCATGGCTTCCACATTGAATGGACCTAGACGTGTGCCACTCCACTTCTTTCCGATTCTGTGATTTTGATAGAAGTCCAAAAGCATGGGCCAGCAGATGGTCAGGAGAAAAAGACTTTCATATCCTACTAGAGAGCAATTGTTCCCTAGGTCTTAATTCAAAGGGTTTACCTACTGAGGATACTGCAAAGATGAATTATTTACCTTTGAGCCCTATTGTGGTGACAGCAATATCACAAAGAAATCTTTTGAGAAATAAATATTATTTTATTTATTTCTCTGCTGAGTGAAGAGACTCTGGAATAAATAAGGTCAGAACTACACAATAAATGGGAGGATAAGAAGAAATATTGATTAGATGCTCATGAAGAGGGAGCCCGTCATCTTGTACATTGTGTTGAAAAATACTAGGTAGTTACCTAATTAAATATTGTATCACTGATACACATAAACAGCACAGTGGTATTAATAATGTACAGGCAAAATTCTGATGTCAAAGCAAATAAACATGAAAATGCTATAAAATCTGTGAGGATTTTGCCATTGATATTGATTTTGTATGGAAAATATTCAGCTCCCACGGTGATGGACACTTTGATTTACAATCTAAACTAGAAAAAAAATTATTTCCAGCATTTTTTATTATTTAAGGGATTAACTTGCCGTCCTTAATGTTCTTTGAATACAGCTGTATCTTTTAAATGCAGAAGAGTGTACATAGCCTTTTATTTGAAAAATAATTTGTATGGGAAAAGGTAAAGTAGGCCATGCAGTTTTTTTTTTTAATAGAACATCTGATGTCAGCAAACTTTTTATAAGAGCATTCACTTTCCTTTAAAAAAAATAATGGAGCTTTGCAGTTATTTAACATTCATGTTTACTGTAAAGAAATTGGTTTGTCTTGACTCAAGTCTGTGTTTAAAGAGGGAAGTTGCATGGGGGTAAAATAATCCATTCCTTATACAACAACAAGGTTGCCCTTTCCCACACCTCTCAAATGAGCTGATGCTTAGGTTTGAATGGCAGGAATTTTAGTTGGTTGATAGTTTTTGGAGTATATGTTGCCATGAGGCAAGCTTTTCATAATAAAAAAAATACAATGACTCAAACATGTCACTCAAAATGGAGTTAGTAAAAAGTCTGAATGGACCCAGATGACATAATTGAGATTATAGTCAGATTGGGTACAAAAGTTGTGTGATCTAAATTTTAACTAGAAGTCTGATTTAATTCCTCCTCAGTACCATGTTATGGTATCTTCTGTGTATTAAAAAGAATAGAAGAAAGAGTAGTACAGTAATTTAGAGAAGTTCTGATTAACAAAATACATTATTCTTATTCTGTATGGAAATCAGATTGTATGTTTTGACTTTATGCATGAGGTTTGGTACCCTTGGGTATTTTTTAAGGAACAGGAGCAGCTGATTTCTTCATTTGCAAGCCAGAAACCTGCCAGCCACAGATGTGAACTAGTCCAGCTTAAGGTGTGAAAGCTGTTTTATGAAGCCAGAATCCAGGCAATTAAGCAGATTCCCCTCCTGGTAGGCTGGTATTTAGCCAGACTGTCAGTATTGAATATGCTGCTCTAGGAACAGAAAGGCAGACCGTGATAGACAGAACACCTGAAGCATTTTCCTGAGAAAAAAATAAAACAAATAGCTAGGATTTGAGATTGCAAATTATTATAAATGCATTTGTGCCTGTGGTTCCCAGATATTTCCACCAAGATCCTTCAAGGTGTACTGCACAAACGACACAAACTGGTTGGAGCGTAAACTCTCGGTGTGCCACATAAAACAGAATCTAAACCGAGGCTATTGCTGAGATCTAAAGTTGTTTACCCAGAGGTGCATGAGTCATGCAGGGCAAACCAGCCACCTCAGTCCACCACCGTATCAAGCAAACGATTTCTCAGGTTAATGCGTGCTTTGGTAATGGATATGCGTGTGTGTAAAACAGCTACAAGCATAACCTCTGCTCTCTGTGACCCGGTACGTTTGTTTAAAACATGGGTTAGCCTTTCCTGACAAAAGCATTGAGAAGTTAACAACCATACCAGGCAGAACTTTCTGATGGTTGTTGCTGTGTGCTGAGTGGCTCCCAAACCCTTCCCCCTGCCTTTGGCCCTGGGTCTGAACGTGCACTTACAGTATGTTTCTCTCTACTGATGTATAGGAAAATGCTTTAATGAAGAAGTCTAGTGGTGTTATGCCAATGTAAAACAGATGTAGTGAGTGGAGCACCACTAATGAATTTAAGGCCTTAATTTTCCATCCAACTTAACCTTTCCACTTATATTGCATGTGTAATATTACACCTCATAACTTAAACCTAAGACTGCGAGCACAGTTGTTCTCACAGTGCTCCTGATTTTCTGAAGTCTTCATGTCTGTGGGTTGATGCACTGCCCCATGTGATAAGACCGCATGCTGGGGTTTAAGAAAAAGACTTCCTCACATGCAGTGTCATCTACCAGGGGTGACGCAGGTCCTGGACCGCATGGCAGGTGAGTGCCTCTGCGAGGGATAACCCAGGTCCCGGACTGTATGGCAGGTGAGCGGTGGATTGCGCAGCAGACAGGCACGAGGTTATGAGCGGGGAGGACATCTTGTTCCTTGTGCTGGCCCTGGCTGGGGGACACATTCCCTGACCACAACAGGGGTGTGTAACTCCTCACTTATTCCAGCCTCCTGCTGCCAGTGTGACTCTTGGAGTCCCAAAATGAAAGTAGTGCTACCCCTACAAACAAGGTTTGCCGTGGCCTCCATAACAGGAGAGGACATGAAGTAAGAGCCATCAAATGAATCACTGCAGGCTAGCTGACCAGTATGCATTTAGTTATTTGCCTTGTCTAGGTGATGTGAGGTAATAAGGCAAGTGCATGACTCCCAACACTAGAGGTCAAAAAACCCTGAAGTCTGAAATATTAGAGTATAAGCAACCATGTTTTCACCTGGCAGGCTTTCCAATAATATTAAAAACCACATAAAATAAAACCAAAAAGCAAATCCTTAAAATAAAAATTAGGAAAAAATAAATGGATTAACTGAGTGATATAGCAGACAGAAGGTAATCTAATCCTGTCTCATATTTTCTCTATATTTAGAGAGATATTTATTTATATTTATTTTAGAGAATGTATTTATTTATATTTATGGAGTCCTCCCATAAACCTTTTCTGAAATAGCCCAAGTCAATTCGCCCGTGCAATAGTCTATTGACAAGCCCATTCTGTTTCAAAAGAGATGAGATAACATTTTTAGATGTTGAGAGGTTTGTTATCTAAATAGAAATGGATCATTTAGCAAAGCGGGTACATCATTTTTATGGTAGTCTCTTTTCCAAGAGCACCATGTGGGTCAGAACTAGCATATACTTTTGCTGTTAGATTAAGGAGTTCATTGTTTCAAAGTATATTAGAGCATAGTTTACTAGATCTAAGATCTGTCACATATTTTACAAAGTCTCTTCCTTTGACATGTCTAACAAACCTACCATTCTCTTACCCATACAGAACACTCTTTTCTGGACATTGTTTTTGAAAGAGGACACGGCAACCTGTAGACTGGCTTTCAAGGAAGCTTTATTTCTCTGCTGGGAATTCACCGAGGACAGACAAAAATTTGATGGTTATCGCTGACAGCTTACTCAACCATCTTAATGTGCATGACAAGCAACTGATGCCCTCTCTGTGTATTACCTCCTCCTCACGAGCAACGTGTTTTCACTGTATGAAGTTCAGTGGACACTTGAAAGGATGTAACATACATATTGTCTAAATTATTTTACAACTAATACATATGGTAAATGAGGGGTGTGGTGACAGACAGGATTTATTACTGTAGTTGATTTCTTATTTTGAAAATGAGATGCAATATGAGCCTGGAAAGAATTTGGACAAACATCTCGCAGGTTGATCTTGCTACTCAGAAGTCTTTTTTCTTAGAGTGAAACCTCTGTTATTGGGGATCCTTGAAGAACGATAGCCCTGGTGACTCACACTTACCCAAGAAGGCTATATTGTCATCTCCGAGTCTGAGATTTGGATAAGAACAATCAAGCAACAAAACTTGTTGTAGTAGGAAACTCTGCACTTTGTTGTTTTTTTAACAAAAAATATGGTTTAGTAATAGCAATGTCTGAACTGCTGGAAACCTGCAATAGATCTTTAGAGAGTATGAACTGGCGTCGTTCTCCATAGCACTCTGTCACTCCAAGCCAGCTGAGGTAGTACTATTTTAACTTTTCTGTTGCTTGACATTTTCTTATTTTAATTGTGTAACCTCTGTGTTGGACTGTATTCTGGCATTAAAAACCTCACCATCCCCCTCTTTTGATTGCTGCTTTTTAAAGCAAGAGGAATAAAATTAATTGCCTCTGATCCACTGCAATGATAATTACATAGTCCCAACTGGGACCTGACCAAGGGTGAACTGCTGTTGTTGCTTTTTTGGCTGCGGACGCTAAAAAGGGATAATAGAGAAGTGTGTCTGTTACAGTGCACTGGTTGTTTCCTGCGGCAGAGAATGATCGAAGTCTAGCGCTGTACAATTACGGTGTAGCATTTGTAGGTTGCAATCCAAGAAAGACTGAGAAAAAAAAAATTTCCATTGTTGTATATGCCACTTTGCTAAGTGTATGAGTGAAAACAGTTGGCCTGCTGCCTCTTTACTCTTTGGATCTTCGTTAAAACACCACACTGATATTACACACCTGGCAAAATTATTAAAAACACAGCTTGTACACTGTATGGCCTTAGAAGAGAAAATGAAGCAGTGATGGTAAAAAAGGCTGAGAATGGTTAGGAAAAGCCAGCATCCCAAAGGTGCCGCAACCACTGCATTTAGAAATAGTTGTCTATTTGTTACCTCTCTTAGAATCTTAAATAGGAAACTGATTGAAAACTTTAATGTCTTTCTGTAGAAAAGGTGTATACATTCTGCCTTCAATTATTTCTACAGAGAGCACTAGGAAAAGAAACTTTGACAGTAGGTAAAATGTGTGCATGTGTTTTACACTTCCATATCTCAGGAAGAATAGGAGGAATTTCACTGATCTTTAAAAAAACCCCTCACACTATATTTAAACAGAAAAAAGCATGTATCTGGGAAGTATTGTTAAGTGTAAAAGTAAAGTGGCACATTGAGTTAGGTCCCTAAATTCATGCTGCTGACTTAGAAATGGTTAGGCTATTAAAGAATAATACATTTTATTTAACTTTCTGATTTCTGTACCTTCAGAGTACAATTTTTTTGTACTGACCAATGGTGGTCAGGAAAGATTTTTTCTTTTAAAGCTGATTTTCTAATACGATCTATTGACTTAAACTTTCCAAACCTGTGAGACTTACCGTTAAATTACAAAGTTGAGCAATAAGAATATAAAAAGCATTGTCTTGACTATAACCAAAACTGGAATAGTGTCTTCATTCAGGTCTCTGAGTTTTGCAAATGAGATTTACATAAAGAATATAAAAGATGTAAACGATGGTGTGAAATTTCCTGTTGGCATACAGTCTTCAGAGAAAGCACAATAAGATACAGACATCTAAATGCTTCTATAGCTGAAATAAGGCCTTACATGACATAACTGCATGTGCTTTCAAATACATGTCCTTTGAAGATCTTTCTTTGGATTAGTTAAGATCTATTAAATTTATCAAATTGAAGGCAAACTTTATGTAGGAAAGAGTAGGATGAAATTCCACAAAAATCTTCAAATTATTGTGTGTGACTGAAGTTCCACAGCTTTCAGACTCAGCAACATAGCACTGAAATAAACTTTGGAGACAAATGTTTTCCTTCAAATTATCGTGTAATGTGACTGAAGTTCCACAGCTTTCAGACTCAGCAACATAGCACTGATAAACTTTGGAGACAAATGTTTTCCTTCCTTTCCATGAGATTTTGAAAAGTAATTTTATTGTATTAGATTTCTGATTTAGGCAGTTTCAAAGTGCTCCTGAGTAATATATTTAAGATTTTCTCTGCAACACAAAGGTAGAAATTTAGTTAAAAAGTGAATTTTTTAATGCACTTCTTCTTCCTGGAGGATGAGGCTTCAAGCAAGGTAGCAAACATTACCAAAGCAAGTTTTATTGAATCTTATGCTAGTCCCTTGAGATGACAAATATCACTCAATGTCTGTTTTTAGCATTTGGAAGCTGTTTTTGTGGTCTGCTTTGCTCTCATCACATGGCATGCAATTATGTGTTTAGAGTAACTGAAGCTTCAGTTAGCAAAGCAAATATACTGAAATCCTGTCATCTAACAAATATCAGCCATTTTCTCAAAGTGCAGTTCTGGAGAAACCTCCATTTTCACCTGATTGCCATGCCGTCATAAAAAGTCATGATGTGAGTAGTGTCTGTCATACCCTTAATCTCCTTTCCATCCTGCTTTACGGGCACTTTACCTTTCATGCAGTTGTACATATACCAGGCTTCAGGGGTCAGAACACTGCTTTGCATAAAGAATTGATATTAACTTCGGTTTCTCTCGGTGACTTCACCTTTGCTACGACCAGTTCTGCCCCTGGAGACTGGGCTACACCTCAGCCCTCAGGCAATCTCCTTGGCTGGACCAGACCACCTCTCCCAGTCTCAGTGGCCTTGGAGGTGTCTCCAGCGTCCTTCCGTTCTTATGCCAGCAGCAACTGCAATCTCTGAAATGGTCTTTCAGGCCACCTGCCTGTCTGCCAGAAATAAAACACACTCCAAAAATATATAAAATAAGTGTAAAGGAATCTTGTGCAGAGGTCCCTAAACAGTACATAGAATCCAGTGATAGTCATCAATATCCAGCTATGTATTCCAGCAGCTGAGTGCAGTTCAAAGAGCTGGGAACAAACAGCTTTTTGAGTGGATGTGTCAGGATTTGCCAGGGATTCTCAGGGCAACCCAAACCCGCCACCCCCATAGAACAGCAGGTCTCTCCGAGCAGAGCTGCGGCTCAGCTGACCAGCGTTGCTAAGCCAACC
The DNA here is from genome assembly GCF_000687285.1 of Phaethon lepturus. Taxonomy (NCBI): domain Eukaryota; kingdom Metazoa; phylum Chordata; class Aves; order Phaethontiformes; family Phaethontidae; genus Phaethon; species Phaethon lepturus. Next base: position 175,608 of record NW_010548252.1, read on the forward strand.
TCAATCAGGGAGTGACACCCGTGAAACCTGCACGGACCTGCTGAGCGGGACACTTGCAGTCGTTCCCTATGAGCAAAAGCAGTGAAATGCGGAGGAGTGGTTGTGCATTTGATGGTGCATCACTGCAACTCTTCGGGAAGGTAGGTTGGCATCAAATGCTTTTCTCCTGTAGTCGGTTTGCGTGGCAAAGTTTTGATAGTGGG
>NW_010548253.1:0-5337 GCF_000687285.1 Phaethon lepturus
CCCAGGCTGGAGCAGCCTGTTCCTGAAGGACGGCACCCTGTGGAAGAGGGACCTAGGCTGGAGCAGTTCATGAAGACCTGTGGCCTGTGGGAAGGACTCATGTTGGAGAAGTTGACGGAGGACTGTCTCCCGTGGGAGGGACCCCACGCTGGAGCAGGGGAGGAGTGTGAGGAGTCCTGCCCCTGAGGGGGAAGGAGCGTCAGAGGCAACGTGTGATGAATGGACCGCAACCCCCATTCTCCGTCCCCCTGTGCTGCTGGTGTGGAGGAGGTAGAGAATTGGGGAGTGAAGTTGAGCCTGGGAAGAAGGGAGGAGTGGGGTGGAAGGTGTTTTAAGATTTGGGTTTGTTTCTCATTGATTGGTAATAAATTAAACTAATTTCCCCAATTTGAGTCTGTTTTGCCCATGACGGTAATTGCTGACTGATCTCTTCCTGTCCTTATCTCAACCCATGGACCTTTGGTTATATTTTCTCTCCCCTGACCAGCTGGGGAGGGGAATGAGAGAGTGACAAGTCACCTCTCTGAGGCTCTTACTCATGACTGAAGTGCTGAATCAGAATTCTGAGTATTATTGAACTGTTAGTATATAACATTCAACCTATCATGTCAGACTGCCATGACCTGTTAGTGTCAAGAGTCCACAACTCTGACCACATTCAAAGAGGGTTTAGTATTTTAATATCTTCTTCTTTTTAAGTTTTTTGGGCATTGCACTAGTTTTTGATCTAGCAGAATGTTAAAACCATAAAATCACTGGTATTTGGCAGAATATAGTAATTGCAGAATACAATTGTGTCTCAATACAAATGTGATTCTGTTTACTGGTCTCTATAACATGTTCACCGTCACAGCACTGGGCATCCCCAGTTGCTGGGAGGGAATACAAGGGTTGAAGCCAGTTCAAGCCTGTTGCTCTTCTCAAAGCTATTTTTGTTCATCGTTCGTTTTGTATGTTCTCTGTTAGGTTGATATGTGTATATACTTCCCCTAGGGCTGGTCTGGTTAACTCAGGAAGGATGTATATTTGCACCCTTTGGATTAACTGAAGGGTGGAAAACTACAGAGCCAGTTAATTCATGTAACTTGTAGCTGAATGGTCATCTCAATTGTTACAGCCGTTTTCCTAGAATAAAGACAACCCAGGCCTCTGCTGTGTTAAGTTCAGCTTTCTTTTTAATAGTTGTGGTCCATCACTCCGTATGTTCATCCCTCATCTTCTGTATTGGGTTTGTATGGGCAAGGTTTGGTAGCGGTGGAGGTTGCAGGAGTGGCTTTTGTGAGAAGCTGCTACAAGGTTCCCCTGTGTCCAACAGAGCCAATGCCAGCCAGCTCCAAGATGGACCTGCTGCTGGCCAAGGCTGAGCCCATCAGCAATGGTTGTAGCGCCTCTGGGATCACATTTAAGAAGAGAGGAGTTGCGGGGAGGGAAATGGCACAGCAATTGCAGCTGGAGAGAGGAGAGAGAATATGCAAAACAACTCTGCAGGCACCCAGATCAGTGAAGAAGGTGGGGCGGGGAGGAGGTGCTCCAGGCACCAGAGCAGATACTCCCCTGCAGCCTGTGATGAAGTCCATGGTGAGGCTGGCTGTGCTCCTGCAGCTCATGGAGGGCCCCACGCCAGAGCAGGGGGATGCCCAAAGTAGGCTGTGACCTAGTGAGAAGCCCACGCTGGAGCAGGTTTGCTGGCAGGACTTGTGAACCCATGGGGGACCCACACTGGAGCAGTCTGTTCCTGAAGGATAGCACCTTGTGGAAGGGACCCAGGCTGGAGCAGTTTGTGAAGAGCTGCAGCCTGAGGGAAGGACTCACATTGGAGAGCAGGGGAAGAGTGTGAGGAGTCCGCCCCCTGAGGAGGAAGGAGTGTCAGAGACAACGTGTAATGAACTGACCACAACCCCCATTCTCCATCCCCCTGTGCCGCTTGTGTGGAGGAGGTAGAGAATTCGGGAGTGAAGTTGAGCCTGGGAAGAAGGAGGGGGCACCTGTTTTAAGATTTGGTTTTATTTTCTCATTAAGCTACTCTGATTTAATTGGTAATACATTAAACTTTCCCCAGGTGGAGTATTTTGCCTGTGGTGATAATTGGTCAGTGACTTTTCCCTGTCCTTACCTGGACCCACAACTGCTTGGTTATATCTTCTCTCCTTTGTCCAGCTGAGGAGGGGAGTGATAGAGAGGCTTTGGTGGGTGCCTGGCGTCCAGCCAGGGTCAACCCACCATACTTTCATGACCCTTCAGCCTGTGTCTGTCTATGCAGAACCTTCTCCCATTGTAGCAGTTCATTGATCAGTCATAACATGAAGTGTTTGGATTCTTTACATTTTGACGTGCGAAGCGAAGGCTTTTGTATAAGATGGCTTTTTTGGCATGGTATACACACTTTATTTTTCAGTAATTCCACTATCATTTATATTGTAGGTCATGCAGGAGTGTCTGCCAGCATGATGAAGAAAAGAACTTCCCACAAGTAAGTTGTTAATATTTTTACTAAAGTACAGCTCTCAGTAACTGGAAGTACTGTTCTAGAAGTATATCTCTATTGTTCCACTCCGTTCTTGAAAATCATGTGGAATAAGACTCAGTCTGTATGTGTGTAGTCAGACTTCTAATTCTCTCAGGAAAATGGTAGAAAAGAATGCCCCACAAATAAAGTTTTAAACGTTGATTTGACTGTTAACATGGAATTACAATTTTGTAGTTCTTTCAGGATTTCAGAGAGAAGAGGTTACAAGCCAGAAGTTAGTTATGTGTACTGTAGGATCCCTGTTCTCTGGCACAGAGTTCATTCATTGTCACCAGGACAATAAAAATTGCAAAGCATGCTTACTGGTAACCCAGTCTGGAAGAAATCTTAGAAATACCTAATATTGTATTCACTACAACTGTAGTTTTGAACAGGATTTTTCACTTTTCTAAAATAAAGAATATACTGAAATATTTCTGTAAGGAGGCTGCTATTTGTGTGTGAAGGATACCTGCTTATCCCGCACATTCATGGCATGTATTTTTCCCTCTACAACATTTTCAATAGTAGCAGCTGAGTATCAGTGAGTAGCTGTGAGAAAATAGATGTAGTTCTAAACATGATTGGTCTTAATGTCAAACAGCAAGATACCATATCTGACTACAGAAATCTAAGCTGGGTAAGTGTGAAACTTAGTGAAATGTTACTAGTTGTATTTTAAGTGTAAAGTCGTATAGTGGTGCATCAATCAAAAGCGATTTGTTCAGCCGGTCTATTTTCCATGATTAGCATAGTTAATCACTGCTAACAGTGTTAAATGTTGCCCAGAGACAGCACCTGATGTAAAATTACTCTAATCCCTTCCACTAGCTCATCATTATCCATTCTATCTTCATAGAAGGCAAAGAGAAACATTTATTTGTCTAGGGGCAGGTAGAGTTGGTTAAAACTTAATTTCTCTTGTTCTCTTTCAACCGCTCAGAGAAAGGAGTGTATGATGGGAAGACTATCAGAGGTGGGTTGCCTTTTGTACTTGAGGGTGGCTAGATTTGTCTTAATTGTTGTGTTGATATACACTTACTTAAATACCTAAGTAGGCTGTAAATTTGTTAGCATAAAGGCTTTTGTGGGGCATAAGAAGTTTTGATCCTAAGTGACATGATTCTGAGGCATTTAACTTAAGCATCCAGCTTAGTTTTATATTAATGTAGCCTAGTTCAATTGTTTATTAATTATTTAGTAAAGGTTTTTTGTACCAAACCAAGATGATTTCTTGTGTGCTGCTCACTGACTTATCTGAGAATCAGCAGAGTAGTAGAGAACTTTTCATATTTTCAGTTTACCCTAAATGAGTAGTATATGAAAGACCATGATACTACTCTGAGCTGTTATGGTAGACCATGAGGTAGTAATGCATACTTTGTCACTGATATAGTTAGTTATGTAAAGAAAAAGAGGACAAACCTACTGTCACTCCAAGGCCATCAAGGAGATTTTAATCTAGCTTCAGAAGGTTTGTGGCAGAGGAAGGAGCCAAGAGGATGGAACAGGGCATGACTCAGTAATTGAAGATGGGGCAGAATGAGCAGCATGGATAAGTCTTCTGAACTCTTCTTTGCTAAATGATAGTTAACTGTTGAGCCTTTTGGAAATGGTTCCTGTGGTTATAGGGCAGTTCTTCCAAGTGCTCTGTCAATGAGTAGTGGTGATCTCTGCCAATATGAAGCTGACCTCACTGGCATCAGATCAGTCATTAATCTCCCGAATTTCTTTCTTTCCACCTTTGGTGCATAAGGGAAGAGTACAAGAAACAGTATAAAACAATCCTTTCTTCATAGGCTCTCCAGATTTCTTGTAGTTGGCAATTCAAGCACTTTGAGGCTCAGGTTACACCTGCAATTTAACAACAAGTGAGTTTAAACATTTCGAAGTTCTGATCCCACTTTAGGCTAACTTGTAATCTTGGTTCCTGCAGTATCTGAAGATGAAATTCACAACTGACTGATGGCTTTTGAGGGAGTACAGGAAGTAATTTAAAACTTTTGCCTCAACTGATGTGCCTCATAGTCTGAATATTGTGAAAAGTAGTTAATAACAATTCTTTCATCACCCTTCTGCTATTAATGATAGTCTGTAGTAAGATTACAATTGTAAGAAGTTCTGAGTCCTATTTTTAATAACTTTTCTGCTTAGCACCATGAAAGACTTTAAATTGTACTGACTATTGCTGCTGTACTGCATTTATACTGTTCTATAGTTTTCCTTCCTGTTTTTCACAGTTGTGCCTCTTTTGCACATCTGAGGGGTATGTTTTCTTTCACCGTTCTGTTTTTTTCCTTTTTTCTACCCTGCAGTGTTTTTCTGAGATGAGATGATCAGAAAAGAAAAAATAAAAAACACATCCACCAAACCTAAATGGATAACTTTACTTGATAGGTTATTGAAATTAATATTCTTCTTTTTATAAATGCTAGTTTGTCTTCTAAGCACAACCCTGAAGTAACAGTTGATTTTTCTGCTAGCAGTTCTGTATTACATTGGTTTCCCTGGTAGTAGTTGCCAAACAAAAGTTTGTGCAAGGACCATATAAATACAACTTTAAAATCTGTCTAGTCTTTAGAAACTTTTTAAAGTGTCTGGTTCTGATAATGAAAACTTTTCATGTAACTAGGCTTACTGCCTTCAAGATATGGAAGAGGATCTGAAATTTTGGGGATTGAAAAGCCATTTACAATGAGGATATGTCAAGAGCTATTTCTGGGACTTGCTATTTTCTGGTTTTCTTGGCTCTGATTTTTATATGGTCATGGTTTAGCCCCAGCCGGCAACTAAGGCCCATGCAGCTGCTCGCTCACTCCCCCACCGTGGGA
>NW_010548254.1:0-21343 GCF_000687285.1 Phaethon lepturus
CCCCCATTCCCCGTCCCCCTGCGCCACTTGGCAGGAGGGGGTAGAGCAGCTGAGAGTAAAGAAAAAGGAGGAGGTGGGGGGAAGGTGTTTTAGGATTTGGTTTTGTTTCTCATTATCCTACTCTGACTTTTGATTGGTAATAAATTAAATTGATTTCCCCATGTTGAGTCTGTTCTGCCCATGACAGTAATGGGTGAGTGATCCCCCTGACTTTATCTCAGCCCATAAGCCTTTCATCATATATTCTTTCCCCTGTCCAGTTGGGTAGGGAAGTAGTAGAGCCACTTGGTGGGCACCTGGCAATTCAGCCAAGGTCAACCCACCACAGCAGTGACTAATTTTCAACCGGTATTTTGAAAGCTGTCATGCTGTTTTAGAGGGTAAGAGCACCTGTAGTTATGGGCATGCCCAGCCCTTGCCTGCTGCTTTTAAACTCAAAGTGACCCAGAAACTGCTTGATGAGTGAATATCCACATCATTGTATAAAACAGAACCTTGGGTTATCACAAGGGAGAATAATGTGAATTTCTTCATTATAGTTAGGACAGTCCATGAAGAATGCTTTTTCTGATCAATGATATTTCCTTGTCTTCCTTCAGCTGCAGTGTATATGCCCCTCATATCAATGTGGGTGTGTGCCCACAGTGAGTATGGCTTGTTTTCTGATTCTTATTTTAATCTCTTGCTCAACTCTTTTTGCTTCTCTGTTCACAAAATAATAGTTTTGGAAGGTTGTCTTGGTCTAAAATCTATCAAACATATAGCTATTTGCAAAATTAATTTTTAAAATTTTAAGTAGTACTGATAGCTCTGTGCCAGTTTTATTACGGGTTTTATTTGTTTCCAAAGAAGTTTCCAGGTCTTTCTTTCTCTTAGTGCAAAAATTTATTAATTTGCTTAGAAATATTTTCTGTCATGGCCTCCAAAGTAGCAAGAATTATAAATTATAGGACTGGGTCCACAATAATCTTTAAATTCTCTTAGTTTCTTTGTTTATGAAGACCTAGTCATATTACTATCCAAACAGGATACAATTTCATTAAAATTGTATCATAAAATTAAATAAAACAAGATTTCTGTATATATAAATTCTTTCAATATCTACGTATGCATGTGTATGTGCTGTGCATATGTGCACATACCCACCTGCATACAGATATACACATAAAATGCATGGAGAGAGGTCAGATTCCCTCCTTGGAAGAACCAAAGAATTTTTGATAGGCTGATTAACTCTGCCTGTGGACCTAAAAATATCTGTGGAAGCATCTTCATGTTTAGAAAACACTAATAAACCAAAATGTGTTCTGGCTGAAGTTGAAAAACACCCCTAATTACATTGACACTCAGAAGGTTACTCAGTGTAAATCAGCAGGGAATGTGATGCAAATTCACATTTCAAGGTGATTTCTAGTGTACCAGGTAATATTTCAGGTCCAAATAGTTTAATCAGGTCTTTCATAAAAACTGTCAATACATTGTGACACCCTAGACATGTTTTATATTAAAGAGCAATATGCTTTTCTTATTTTAATGCAGCATGTAGGCACTCTTCTCCTACACTCATGAGTAACTCCTGTTACATTCAGTAGAAGTTACTTATCTCCTGGAACCAGAAAACAGGATCCTCTCTATCTGTTTCAGCCCTCATAACCAAGTTCAAAGTTGTTATTGGTAGGTCAATAAGGAATGTGTCAGAGGGCACAAAGGACTTTTACTTTCCTAGCTGGGAACATAGAAATTACTGTAAATGTGGAATTCATTAGTGCCACCTATTTGCAAGACTGTAAAACTGCAGATATTCCTTGCAAAACTGCATCAAGTTAATAAGAAAATATATTATGCCTACCTCTGCCTACTCAGGTGAGGGAGAGCAACAAATACAGGACAGATCTCAAAAACTCAGTAGAATTTCCTTCAGTTCTGTATTTATATAGTTGCAATGTATGAACATGTTGTTCAAAATACAACACATATATTTATATATATAATATACACAAATGTAAATTGAAACTATATTTATTTATGTAATTTAAATAGCACATATTTATATAAGTATATAACATTTCCACTAACAGCTCTAGATTTCTTCATTTTCAGAAACCCCGGTGTAAGAAAACCAAAGGCAGGACAAGGCACTGAAGTTATGGGAATGTATAGACGTAGAAGAAGTAAAGATTTCCATGGAAAGTTATATACTAAAGAAGGAATTGGAAAGGTGTTTTTGAAAAGAAATCTTTTTTCCTCCTCTTTACCAGTTCTTCAATACTGTATTAGCTGAAGAAGTATTAGGCAAAATTTAATGGGTAAAACAAAAATCCAAGAAAAATCCTTGGAATTTTATTAATGCCTTTGCTTCATCTCACTATTGAAGCAATGGATATTGCTGGTACTGATGGGTATTTTCTGTTTAACTGGTTCAAGTTAAACTGTCTAGAGAGATATATGGTTAAGTTATCCTCGTTTCATTCTGAAATTAGATACCGTATTATTTAGATCTCTATAGAGAGCTAGAGCTTTGAATGACAGGAGGGAGGTTTATCATTAATATGTGGTAAATTCTTGTTGACATATGGCTTTAAACTTCAGAGGGACATCTGTAGCCTAAGGTGTAAGAGCTAGAAGTGTGCTTGTTATATAACTATTTGTACATATAGAGATGTTCTAAATGTGTTTGCCTGACCGTAAATAGACACAGATTTTCAGAAAACAAATAAGCAGAAGTCTATAAAAATATTGTTAATTACCAGTAAATTCCCTTGCTGTCATTGACTTTCTTGTGAGAATGACAGTTTAATTTGTACATGTACAGGCATGTGTTATAAAAGTCACTCCTCTGGCTGACAATATGTGTACTTTGGCACAAGTAATGAATAAATAAATAACTATGTAAAACAAGATGATGCTTTTTGGGGAAAAAAAGCAATAAAAAAAGTTAACTGTAATTTCAAGTATGTTTCCTTTCAGCCGGATGATTCTTGTAATACACAACTAGAATAAAGTAGTGCAGATTTTGAGTCCATATAGAAAATTGCTCACAGTTCACATGTTGTTTCCAAGACAATTAAAATGCCATATACAGGGAAAGAGAAACAGATAGTTTTTTCAAAAAAGTTGAGAACTTTGAAAGTCTTTTGTGTCAGAAGTTCTAACTTTGCCATAATGATGACATTAGGTTGTTACTAAAAAAAATCAACAGTATTTCAAAAGTATTCAAAATTCAGACATGTAAACAAAGCAAATGAATTTAATTTCAAGTATTTGAAATATACCAATTTATTTTGATTTTTCTAACATAAATATTGTGCTCACTATAAACATGCATAAAGAGACCTCAGTAAAGAGATTTAAAACTGCTTGTTTCTTTTGTTCACTTATTTGTTAATGCATTGGGTCTCTCAAACATATATTTTTATTCGGTCATTTTGCTGCCTTTACAAATGTATTTGACTCAGTGGTTTATTATTTCAAGTATAAGTCATGTTACTCAATTTAATTGGCTGCAAGTGTGTTATTTTAGATCCATGACTGGTTGGACATGATATCTGATCTAAGATTCAAAATCCTGACTGAAAAACAGGGTAAGTTTTTTTTAATGGAGTCTGTGAACTTTTAAAACTCATTTTCTTTTTGAATAACCTTGTAATAAGTTCAGTCAGATGACTGTGTGAGGAAAGCAAACAAAATGATGGTAAATATACCAGAACAAATTAATTTTAAAAATCTTACAATGATCCAAAAAATATTCCTCAAACTTAATATTCATCAGTTCAATATCCAATGAGAAAGTAAACATTGACAGTCCCATGAGGCTGTGTAGAAATAGAATGTTGTAGGTGGTTCTACTTGCAATAATGCCAAAGTATTAAAAGGGAGAAATCTAAGTCATAGCAGTATACACTAAACCTTATCTGGAATGTTTCTTGATGGAGGTGAAAAGTGAAAGTCAGAAGTTAGAAAAAAAAAATCAGTTTCTCTTATGTGTATTTGATATTCAACTATATAACCAAAATATTATTTTATTTTTCAAGACCACTGGCTCATTCAATGTGTAGGGTTGATGATGCTCATTTAAGAGCAGCTGTTCAAGATTTTGTTGCTTTTCATTGTTATCTATGTGGTTCGATGTTTTATTGTTACATACTGATCAAGCCCTCTTTTGAAGACAAGATGCATACTCATGGCTTTAAAATACTTTTCTGGTTGTCAAGGTTGTTTACTGCCTCCAAATATCATCAAAAATCATTTTAAATATTCATGTCCACCATCTTTAAATGCCCTTTAAATACCAGCTAATTATTCATATCTTTTTATATGTGTTTGGATATTTAATTTATGTGTCTTGGTATGAATTCAACTGCTAATGAAGGGGTCTTCAGTAGGAATGTTAGATTTTTTTTTTGCTTTAGTTGATTGGCTATATGAGAGAAAAAAATGTTGACATTGTTTTTTTTCAGAAAATGTAGGATTTCATCTCTTTTCTCAGATGGAAGGTAGTCACTATGAAAATGCTCCCCTCTACTCTCCCTCTACTCCACTCTGCTGAGACCTCACGTGGAGTCCTGTGTCCAGGTCTGGAGCCCTCAGCACAGGAAAGACATGGACCTGTTGGAGCAGGCCCAGAGGAGGCCACAGCAATGATCAGAGGGGTGGAACAGCTCTGCTACGAGGACAGGCTGAGAGAGCTGGGGTTGTTCAACCTGGAGAAGAGAAGGCTCCGGGGACACCTTCTTGGAGCCTTCCAGTACTTAAAGGGGGCTGCTGAGAAAGATGGGGACAGACTTTTAAATGGGCCTGTTGCAATAGGCCAAGGGGTAATAATTTTAAACTAAAAGAGGGCAGATTTCAACTACATATGAGGAAGAAATTTTTCACAATGAGAGTGGTGAAACAGTGGAACATGTTGCCCAGAGAGGTGGTGGATGCTCCATCCCTGGAAACATTCAAGGTCAGGTTGGGTGAGGCTCTGGGCAACCTGATAGAGTTGAAGATGTCCCTGCTCACTGCAGGGAGGTCGGACTAGATGACCTTTAAAGGTCCCTTCCAACCCAAAATATTCTGATTCCATGACTCTATTATTCTATGATTCTATGCTGAAAAGCTATTTCCCTAAGACAGCACTTTAAAGAATACACTGACATCTCTGGAAAAATACATTGTTAACACATGAAGATATGGATTGTAGCATTACATTTAATGATCACATAGCTACTCTCAGCTGTAAAAAACTAATAATAATAATGGGGTGAACTACAGTAACCATATTAGTTAAGAATCCAAAACCTGGCACAGGATTAGAATTTGTCTCTCCCAGCTCTTCTTATGAACTCTTTCATAATTGTCCTCCTACTTCTTAAAATCTCTTTCACTTTACATTGTATACCTATTAGAACTTTCAAAGATCATTAGAATCAGATCACCTCTTTTTATTAGTATTATTGGCACAGTAATGAACAGAGGAGCCTGAAAACAGGAGAAATAAAGCAATAGGTGAATGTGTTGTTTAAGTTGTTCCACCATCTGCTGTGATCCAGTGAGATACCTCAAACTTGGATTGCCTCTGAAAACCAAAATGTGCAGTGTGGCTGTGGTAATTCATTGGTCGCACATGTCCATCTGAATTAGCCCTGATCCATCAATCCAGACTGAAACAATCATTCGAGATGCTGTATTTTCCAGAGTTGTATGTCTCAAGCATTTATAGAGGCATTTTTTGTGAAGAATGAAATGCTGACTAACTCTGATGTTCCAATGATGTTGCTACGTGTGAAAAAGATTTAGAAAAATATTAATTTTTCATTTTTGAAACTTGAGATGCACTGACATAATTTTTATATTTATTTATTTATTTACTCATGTACATTAACGGAGAGCTGCAGTCTGAAAACCCACTGGTTTTCCTTACATCTCTTTTAGAAACTGGCAGTTGCTTAATCAAAATTTTAATTTAATTTAAATTAAATTTAAATATAGGAGTCAAATATTTTTCGACCTCTACTGTACTGTGACTGAAGAAGGCATGTAGCACAGATAGTATGAAAAACTTTGCCTGTAGGCAACTAGCAGACAAACGAAATCTTTGTAGCAAATCTGCATGGGCTTTTTAAAATTTTGTCCCTCCTCAGCAGTTCTAGATAAGCACTCTGCCTGCAGCGCCTACCTAATTTTTTGTGTTTTTTTTTTTTAACTCATCAAGATGATCTTAAAGCTCTACAGTTGAACAAATGAGGATGAAACTGCTCTAACTAACCCTTTCTAGTACGAAAAACCTTCTGCTGAGTTTGTTCAAGCACCTTTCTTTCAACTGCCCCAGATTAGTTTGGTGCCAAAGCTGTCACTTTATGTCTTACTCTTTATCTGGTCCCCTCTGAGAAAAATTTAACAGACTTCTTTACATATACACTATTCCTACATCTAAATTAAGAAAGTTTGTGTTTAGATACCAAAGTCCTTTGGTTTTATTTCTAAAACTATCTTTCAAGGCATAGGAATAAAAAACCTCTTTTGCAGTTCTTGTCAACCATCATTTCTTTGAAGTTTCTGCTTTAGTGTGTGACATTGCAAAGATTTTTCTGTAAAAATGACAGCAGATTAAATCAGAGATTGGACAGCTTCTTTCTTTGAAGTTTGCATGAGTGGGTGATTTATTTGTGAATGTCTAACAAGTAAGAGACTGATAGGTCAATTTTTATATCATGTGTCACCTTAACAGATTCTGTAGTGACCAACTATTTATTGAGAAAAGGCTTGGCAGAACACACCAGACTAGAATGAACCACAAAAATCTGCTTACAAAATAACAATATACGTACTGCTATCACCTTCCTACAGACTTGCCTGAAGTTGAAGATTATACAGGTGTATTCATGCAAAAGGTACATCCCAAGGTTCGCAGGCACTGTGGTATCATCTTCCTGTACCTTAGGACTCTTAGTATTCAGTCTGAAACCTTGAATATGCACTTAGCAAAACACAAAGCTAAAAAAACAAGCAATATGGAACAAAGATATCTTTTCTTTGCAGAGGATTTCTGGTTTCTGCGAAGCATATCACTTCTGGAAAACATTGCAGCTTTGACTGTGAAGAGCTTTACACTTGCAAAGGCACTGTGTATTTAGTTTCAGCAAATCGTGAACTGCTATGTAACAGATATAACAAAAAATATTAACAGTATAATGGCCCCTTTTGTAACTTTGTCTTTATATTTGGAGTTAGATTATAACACTTCTGAGTCTTAAAATAATACATATAATTGACTTTATTATATTGATTTTGTTCCATGCTATGCTTTGCTCCCTAGGGTAGACTAAAAAAAAAAAAAAAAATTGAACTTTAAATACAAGACACATACTGTATCAATTAAATTAGCAAAAAAGAATAACTGATAGATATATGGCATTTTTATTCTCTGAGGTTCCCAGAGTAGGCCTGAACTTTAACAACTGTTTAATAAACTTAGAAACTATGAAAGCCAGCTGCATTCTGGTCTAAAGCTGCACAGCTTCTCAAAAATACAAGTAATCTGGGGAATTCAGCTAGATTCAAAAGTCATTAAATGGCAAATACAAAATCTGCCTGATTCTGTTAGGATTGCTTTTTTCCAGTTTGGAAATCAAATGACAGATACTAACCAAAAGGTCATCTCTTGGTTTATGGTAACCGTGAAAGAAAACATACTAAATTGAAGCATAGTACATTTTTTGCTGCTTGCAAGATATTTTAAATAGATGATCCTTTGTGTCAATCACGAGCTCATGTAGGCTGTAATCAAAAGGATTGTATCCTAGCATACTTGAAGAGCCTGAAATACATAAAGAAATTGTACAGTAGTTGGGTATAAAGTTTCTATGGTGCCTAGGAAAAAACATGATTTGAATTGCTGCTTGAGCAAGACCCAGAGAGAGCACGTAGCAGAAGCAAAAGCACATCTAAATCATTAAAAGTCTTTATTCAGTGAGAGGTTTGCATTGGTGAGAATTGCCAGGTCAATGTCTTCAAGACAGTGAGCTTAATCATAAGCTGTTTTTGGTCTACATATAGGAAAACATATAGCATTTTTAGAATGAAGTACAGTAAGGAATATGCATGCAATAAACATAGGAAAATCTGATATTCAGTTTAGGTAAATTGAAGACACTAGTTTGCATCTATTAGTATCAGTTGAAGTTGAGACCTGAGACACAGACTAAGTTTATTTGATGTCACAAGTGAAATGTTATACAGAATAATCATGTTTTGCATGAAGGTCACTGAAATGGTCAAGGAAGTTCATCCCTAAGTTAGACTTGAGATTTTAACAGTGATGTCTCTTTTTCATTTTCAATAAAAATCAGTCCACTGTTCTTTTCAGGATGAGAGAAGCACCATTTCCTTTCTACCTCAGGTTGGAATGTTCCTCTTCAAACTGACTTGAAAAAAATAGAATTCTTTCCATGACTTATAATAGGTAATTGTAAAAATATCTGAATATATGTTCATGATTTTTCTTCTTGTTACCAGTGCAGAAGAAAAGCTATTTAGGAGAAAGGGGCTCTGATCTAATTGAAGATGTCCCCGCTCATTGCAGGGGGGGTAGACTAGATGACCTTTAAAGGTCACTTACAACCCAAAATTTTCTATGATTCTATGATTCTAAGAAAAAACAGTTATACACTGAATTAAGTTTTGTGACTTCATGCTGAAATACCTGTGATGTTAACCAGAAAAAAATCTCTATTATTCCGTAGTGGCATTTATTTTAACACTCAACTTGCTTCTGTAGCACGACTTCATATTTTGATCCCTTACTCACTCGTGAGACAGAATGAAAAACTGTGTTAGTGAAAAAAAATACACACAGCTTTTTATCACTGAAACTTATCAAAACATTATTTGAATTTCTGACCTCTTTTCTGACATGTTGGAGGCCATGATGTGAGTGCATCTCACTCTACAGAGCAAATGTTTTTGAAGCTTAGTCTCTGCCCTTTGGAAATTGCATAAAGGGTTTTAGAAATTGGAGCTAATTGTGAACTTCTTGGAAATTCCCTTTAGAAAGTTGATCATAATTATGGTAAAAAATTGAAGCTTTGCATAACGTTCAAAAGGTATATCCACAAAGCAATAAAATTTCAGAAATAAAAAAAAAAAACATGAAATGCATGATTCCTTTAACGCTGACCAAATCTGCACAAAGCTAGATATTGTCGGAGAGTGAAAAAGGATCTGTATGACTTAAAAGTTATTAATCTCTTTTTAAACATGTAAATACAAAGACCAGTACGTTAAGCAACACAATATTCATTTCTCTATTTCTCACTCATTAAATCTTCAGACATAGAAGTTTGGAGCTAACAAATCTCTTTTTTAAAAAAAGTACAAATTTTTTTTGTGTAAATAATGGATTAAGTATTTGAAATGCAAACAGATTTACTCTGAAGAGCCTCATGCATTTGCAATACAAAAGTAGTCAGTACAGAAGACTGTGTGTTTGGAGAGTGTAATTGCAGTTAGAGCAGCCTGCATGGCTCTCATTGGTATTCCCGTCTATGTCTACATCTTTGATGCACCCTTTGTATATCGCATGTATGAGGGCTGACTTCAGCAGGCTGTCCGTTCCTCTCTGGGTCTTCAAGGCATCTTTAATCTTTGACCTGAGAGACAGACAGCTGGTCAAGAGAGGATCTTGGCTGAATTTTTATTTTATGAAACAGAGTAAAATATGTCAAGATGCAGCACAGGCTAGTAGCTCCCTGGGGCCAGGAGCAGGAGGGGCTACTAAGGAATGTCAGGGCAGGTTCTGGCAGGCAGGACCCATCCTACTGCCCCAGCCAGCTCCAGGGCAGCTGAGGGCAGCCCCAGCCCTGGGCATCAGGTACCTCCCTGGGGACAGGGACAGACAGGCCAGGCACAATGTCAGCCCTGGGTCTGGACCTGGCTCACTGGTAGATAATACGCTATCATATCATCAGAGATATCTAGGAAATATCTTTAGACATGAAACAAGCAGTACCAAGAGCTGACAGCCCATTTTGAGTACTCTTTTTCAAAGTGGTATAGACAGAGCCATGGAGCTGACTGGTGCTGCTACAAACTAGCTGTGCCCTCAATGGCATTAAACATTCAATGTTTTTCTGTCAAATTACATTGGTTTGAGGGAAGTGAATTATTATGTGGGCAAAGGGAAGGTGGGGAATTGGGAATATTGTAAAGCTGTGCATACGAGAATTGGGAAAAAAAATGCCTCTCAAACCACTGAACTGAAACTTCTGGGTTAAAACCAAAATGTTAAAACATAATGGTGTCCTCTATCCTAAGTTCAGTCCCTACGGCTGTCATGTCAACAGTGCATAGGAAACTCAGAGGCTTCCTATCTTCCCATTTGTAACCTGGAATAAATTTTCAGGGGAATACCCAGTAACTTACACAAATTTGAAACCTACAAAATTAAAATGTTAGTGCATGGACTGTTTCCATGGATGCTGGTCAGAATCATCTTTGAAGAGACATAAATGGACATCATCAAAGTTTTAGGCTAACAGAAGCTTCCAAGGGATTAAAGTACTTTGTAAATTGTTGGTTAAGTTCAGTGAGGAGTAGCATGGTTAAATACATGGAGTATTCTCTTCCTGAAGATTTTTGTTTCTCTTTGAGAGCTTGAGCATTAGTGTTGGCTAACATTAATTTAAACTGGAATAAAGAGTATTATGTTTTTAATACAAAATTGTGAGGATTTTCCATTAACGTTTTCATGCCAAGTGACACAAATCATGGAGTTTGGGGATTCTCAGGCAGGGGCCCTGGATTTAGTTCTGTTCTCTGAAAGAAAAGAAACTAAAATCATAAGAGTGATTGGAGTTTTTAGGTAAGGAATACAGAGATTCATTCAAGAGTGGGTAAGCTTAGACTGTATTTCAGAGATACGGAATAATTGAAGAACAATTAATATTAGAGGAATGCTTCTTCTTCTTTCCCTCAGAGTGAGTGAAGCATATTTACCAATCAAAATCAATAGCTGAAAGCATCATACATAAATAAGCTTATAGCCAAAGGCAAAATTTACACTAATAAAACTATCTGGCAGAGATTAAACTACTTTTTTTTCCTCACATCATAGTTATAATTTTTAGTCATAACACTATTCTTAGCTTGCTTCCTGTGACCTAGAACTTTTACACTGGGTTTATGACTGGCAATCAGTCTTTAGTTTTAATCATCATTCTATTCTGGTGAAAATCTATATTAAAAACAAAAACCATGTCACGAAACATTTGTAAAATAGCACTTTCAGTTTTTCTTTCCATATATTTTAGGGACTTTTCTCTGCTGCTTAATACGTTTTTTTTTTTCCCAGAACCCTTCTCACAGACTGAAATCAGGAATTTCTTTTCAGATCTGATTGTTAAGTACTTTCCAGATTTAGTAACAAAATATGCCAAAAGTCTCACCCTTTCCTCTCCCAAAGGAATTTTTAAATCTGATGATACAGTTTGAATTATCCTTTGATAACATCTTTGATCCCTTTTTTCCTAAGCCAAACCCATCATTTTTTAGTCTTTTTAGTATAATTACGTATCATGGTTAACCTTACCATGAAATAAAATGTGAATGTATTGTTCAAATATATTCATAAACAGTTGCCCAGTTGCAAAACACTTTTTCAAAAAAGATATTACAAAGGGATTTAACCTTCCACAGCATTTATATTTAATGATATAAATGAAAGAGGATGACATTAAAATTTCAAAGCAGCAAAGATGATACATTTCCAATCATGCTGTCACAGTGAGATCTACAAACAGCATACCAGTACCCAAAGAACTGCCTTTTCATTTAGTGAAGTTCAAGCATGGCCTCATCTCAAATAATATCTAATTCTACTGGTACTTCAAATCCACCAAAGGCCAATAAAGTGCATGACAAATATATGTGATATTTTGGTAGATTGGTCTCTTAACACCAGAGAGTTAGATTGTTGTTCACTCTTTGTCTCAGAATGCCCATCCAAATTTAAAAGACTACGTTGTTAATATGGTTAGTCATTTGATATGATGCTGTATCAAAAAGACTGTGTATACAACAGAATGCTACATGTAATTTAATTACTTCAGGTCAAGAAAATAAAACTGTCCTCTACCTTGCCACTAGTAGATGCTCTGGGTTGGTTGAAACTATACTACACCTGATTTCACCAAAATTTTGAATAAGCTTACTTTCGCAAAGTATGCTGTCTAAGGCCAACCTAGGTTGTATGAGATGATTGCCACGATTTTAGTCTGTGCAGATAAATAGGTACTTTCAGATACCAGTTCAAGTTTCCTTAAGATAGTGGTGTAAAATGATTGAACTAACCCCCACAGGTACTTTGATCTGTCCATTGATAGTAAAGAAGCCAAGAGTATATAACTTGAAACTAGATGTCCAATTTATAGAAGTCTGAAATTAGATGAGATGAAACCACAAACAGCAGGAAACACGAGAACATTCCTAAATAATGTTGGGATAGTTACATATCATTAAAAAAAAAGAAATCAGTGCCATGCAAATTCTTCAGTGTGCCTCACTTTCCATTTTTAACCTGTTTTTTCATGGGCTAGAATTCAGCTCATGTGCTTCTTGTCCATAAATCGATCTCCTTACAGTGTTTTATTACCTTTGTGGTCCTCAAGTGTACATAATTGACAAAATAATCACTCTGAATCATGTACTACTATCTTAAGTACTGAATCTGAAAACAATGGAAGGGGTTGATTGTTACTATAAATTGGTCAGAATATCCACAGGACTGAGCACAAGATCCTATTTAACAGTAAAGACAATTTCGTATATAGTGATGTATATTTTTCACCTGATGGCTTTATTATTCTATGTTTTTCCTCAAAATATATAAAATACATATACAAAATACATATACAAAATATGATGCTTCATATGGCTGTTCCATTCATAGAAGGAATTAAAATTCACAGGCTGAAATGGCATACTTTTTTGAAACACAGAAATTCCATATAGGGCTATATGAGCAGTGTACAGAATAGAATCACAGCTGGGTTTGGAAGGGACATTTAAAGGTCATCTACTCCAAACTCCCTTCAGTGAGCAGGGACATCTTCAACTAGATCAGGTTGCTCAGAGCCCCATCCAACCTGACCTCGATTGTTTCCAGGGATGGAAGCATCTACCAGTTCTCTGGGCAACCTGGGCCAGGGTTTCACCAACCTCAGTGTGAAAAATTTCTTCCTTATATCTAGTCTAAATCTACCCTCTTTTAGTTTAAAACATTACACCTTAGCCTATCACAACAGGCCCTGCTAAAAAGTCTGTCCCCATCTTTCTTCTAAGCCCCCTGTAAGTACTGGAAGGCTGCAAGAAGGTCTACCCAGAGCCTTCTCTTCTCCAGGATGACCAAGTCCAACCCTCTCAACCTGTCCTCACAGCAGAGCTGTTCCATCCCTCTGATCATTGTTGTGGCCTCCTCTGGACCTGCTCCAACAGGCCCATGTCTCTCTTTTGCTGAGGGCTCCAGACCAGGACACAGTGCTCCAGGGGGGGTCTCACCAGAGCAGAGTAGAGCGGTAGAAATTCCCTCCCTTGACCTGCTGGCCATGTTGCTTTGGATGCAGCCCAGAATGTGGTTGGCCTTCTAGGCTACGAGCACACATTGCCAGCTCATGTCCAGCTTTTCATCCACCAGTATCCCCAAGTCTTTCCCAGCAGGGTTCCTCTCAATTCCTTCATCCATCAGCCAGTATTGATACTGGGGGTTGCCCCAACCCAGGTGCAGGATCTTGTTAAACCTCATGAGGTTCACACAGGCCCATTCCTCAAACTTGTCCAGGTCCCTCTGGATGGCATCCTGTCCCTCAGACGTGTCAACTGCACCACTCATCTTGGTGTCACCTGCAAACTTGCTGAGGGTGCACTCGATCCCACTGTCTATGGCACTGATGAAGATATTGAAGAGTACTGGTCCCAATACGGACCCCTGAGGGACTCCACTCATCACCCATCTCCACCATATCTTGTAGGTAATTCTGCTCCATTATTCAGCAATGCATTTACCTCTGTTTAGTTTTGGCTTTCTTTCTCAATATAGGTTGGGATTAATAGAACAGAATCCAGAAGAAAGATCAGAGATCTGGAGAACAAGAGCAGTGAGGAAAGACTGAAAGCCTTGCATTTTCTTAATTTGAAGAGAAGTCAGATAGGGGAGGGTGCAAGGTAAAATGGGGCGGGGGGCAGGGAAGTAACGGTCCCCCAACAAATACATGTTAGAAGTGTTTCAAAGTGTATTCTCAGACCCTTGTGTCCTTGACAGTTTGGACCAGAAGGAACTGACTTAAACTAATACATGGATGAAGAATTCAGATGGGGGAAAACACTTTTACTGATAAGACTGGTGGCAGATTGCTTTAGGAGATTATGGGAACCTCAGGAAATGGGTATCTTAAAGAGAAGTCTAATCAAATGTCTATTAATAATGAAATACATAAAGCACATGATACTTAGGCCTAAAGATGGACTTGGTAATATATTACAGGTCTTTCCTCATCCTATGGTTCTGTGATTCTGTGTAATTTAAGTATTATAACTTCATGTAGGCAAGTTATATTTAAATATATGTATAAACTACTAAACATATTCTAATTCCTTTCCAGGTTTTGCAGGTCAATTAAAATTATCTCTAGCAAAGGATTTTTACAACAAACCTTGCTCTGATAAAATGCTTTCATCATTATGGACTGATTTTGATCAATTTAATAAGTATAAAACAGAGACCACAAAGGTGCAAAGAAAGTGTATGGATTTGCTCACACTGTAAGGTGCTGGTCAGTGTAAGAACAGTAGAACTAGGCTTCACTCTCAGAGATTTTCCACTGTGGTACCAGCTTTAGAAAGCTTTAGTTTGCAGCTAAAGTAACTATTTATGGGAATCTGTTTTCAAATTTTGCCTTACGTGGTTTCAAATAATTTTAAGAATGGTGATGCAATTTTGAGGAAAAGTCAATAGAACAAAGGAAAATGGAAAAATGGACTCCATTCTGCAGGTGTTTGAAAGAAAAAAATGCATAAATATGTCTAATAATTAAGAAATAATATAAAAAATAAAATGGTAATTTTTCTACTGAATTTCGAATAAAGAAGCACCTTGACAAAGCCCTAAAGAAATCACTAATCGATATCTAATTGCATGGAGGTAAATAAGAGTATATATTCTTCCCAGTGAAATGTTAAATAATGTGGTATGTCTGAGGGATATCACTGGTTAATTGGCAGCCAAATTTTTCCTGTTTAAAAATGCTGATGAAACAGTTGCCTTTTCTTATACCACTATTCAAAATGTAGTCTAATTATATGCAATCTGTTCATGGACTGTTGTCAGGGCATTATTTTTCAGCATTGTTTCTGTCTACTTTTTCTTCTGTAACTTTCAGGAAGCGCATACACTATTTTATCTAATCTGACCAGCATCGGACTAGATTTCCTGTCCCTAACCTTTTCATGAATGCTACCTATTGTCCTGCAAAGAGTCCAAAGAAAAGATTATGCAACACTGTTTTTATGATAGTCATGGACACAAAAAACATTACAGTACAGATCTTGTGACAGAAGCATTTGAGAGTACATCCAGATTGTATACAGATAAAAATAGGAGTTGATCACATAGAATTACTTTTGTCACAGAAAGAAAACATTCAGTGCATTTCAACACCCTACCCTGCCAAATGGGTCATCCATCAGGTTCGGTTTGTGAATACACTATAAAATCGGTCTCCCACTTGTTAACGAAAGAGCTCTCAGACACCACAGCACAATGTCAGTATTGAAACAGAAGCATACATAGGGACAGTCAGATAATTACCTGTGAAGTGCAGGCATACACAAATGGCAAAGACATGAGTAGTTTTTATTGATGGAAGTTCTTCGCTCGTGACAACAGCCATATTTACTTCATCCAGCATGAAATCTTTTCTCAGACAATGCCCAAAATGAATGCCTAGAGGTAAGTGTAAGAAGAAGGCAAGGACACTTCTATCAAGTATTATGTTAGCCTAGAATCACGTGTGGCATAAGAGTTTCCTCCACCAGAAGTGGTTTGTCAGTATTTAATAACTCACAGTAGATTTCTGTTCCATTAATTTTTCCAGTCTCCCTATGAAATATGTAAGCTTTTAGCAACCACAACACCCAGAGACAATGATTTCCACAGCTCAGCTGTGCATTGTATTAGAAACTACCAATACATCCTATGCCACCCAAAACTTACACTAAATCACAAGAAGGGTCAGTGCCTGATAAGATTGGAAAACTAAGTCTTGCTGTAGTTTGGCTGCAATTCAAACCAGTTTTCTACCATTAATCTTGGACCTAGGGTTATTTCAATAAAATTATAGGCTGTGCTCTGAAATTACAACATTGAGAACAGTTCAGAATGCAAAATAGGCAAATGCTTCAAATGAAATAACTGTCACATGGAAAATAGCCCATTGACATTGTGTATATTTTCACTTGCATCTTGATAGTGTACCCTTGTGCAGCAGCTTTGTTGTTCTATAACAGTGTGGAAACACCTAAGGTTGTGAGAATACCTACAGGAAAATGGTCTGTCACACAGTAAGATTTACAGAAGCAAGACATTTTGCAACCACGTGGAATTTAATATAACAACAGCTTTATTCTTGGTCTGCACTAACTACAATTAAGTTGTGAAAAGAAGCCTCCTTCACTTGTGAGAGACAGCATCAGCATCTTGTAGTACACATAACATACAGCATACAACGAGTAACGGATCTGCTCACTCTCCAGAATACCCTCATTTGATACTTCTAAAATACCAGATGAAAGTCAGTTTGGAAGTCTTTGAGGTCAGCTAGCACAGACCTCTGCAAGGAAAAAAACCCCAGGATTTCCCATTATAATCCTCTCTCTGATGTTCCCTCACACACAGCTCTTTAAAAATATCTTTGATGGAAGTGAATTTCACATATTAACTACTTCCTTGGTTTGCTCATAGTATTGCCTGAGGGGCTCTATCTTAATTTTTTATTCAAGTCACTTTTTAAATCCCCAAAGATATTAATGGTGCAAGATGAAGTACTAAAAGCCTTACTCTTTAAAGTTATTTCCTAAAATATAACCTAAATATTCCTGTATAGTGTCTTCAATGTCTAGATTTTTTTCTGAAATGTCTCTAATGTAGGAGACCTCATTGTGCTCAATTTATATTCCTCAGAGTTAATGGTTTATATTGATAGTAGAAGAGACACTATAGTAAATAAAGTTGTAACAACCCCTGGTAACCCTCACGCTTTACCTCTGAAGTATTTGTAAGTAGCTGTATCATTCTTTATAGTCTTTCCTTGAAGCAAGTAGCATAGTATATTAAATTGCCTTAATCTGTTCTCATATATCACAGCCTCTAATCGTTCTCTCTGGATTTTTTTTTTTTAATTTATAAAATATTCTTTCTAGATTGAGCATATTCACAGATTTTCGAAGTGCAGTAGCAGCAACAGTCTATATCTTACTGGGATGTACAAATGTGCATATGTTCATTCTCATTTAAATTCACTGAAGAAAGGCAATAACATTCTGTTGGACCAACACACTGGAAAGTCTTATCTGCTAGCCACAAGCGTCCGTGATCCTTTTCTGCTTTCCCTGTACAGAGAGTTCTCTGACAGGACAGAGCTACAAAATTAGGTAGTCATTCTCCCTGGCATCCACCCACTGGGTTTTTACATAAGATCCAACTAAATTCAATCGTGTGCACAGAGATTTTTGTTTCTCCTGAAAACGGTTATCCTTGCCCCTGAAAAGCATAAAAACATTTGCAAACATGATATACATGTCTACATACATTTTTTTTTCCCTTTTCAGTTTCTTCAATATACTTAAGAGTCCAAAACTTGATTTCTGGCACAATTACATGCCTGTCCAAAAATAACATTAATAGCAAGAAAGGCGTTATTTTCCCTTAAAAACTCTGTCCTCTTGTTTACAGTATTAGTGTGAGGCTGGATGGAGTGGTTTAGAATTTGGCAGATACCAAAAGCAATATCCCACTTGAAAGGAACTGAGGCAAGCAAATAATCCCCAGAGATACTGAGAAGAGAAAATAGTTGGGAAAAAAGATTACCAGAAAAAGGAACTCACAAGCAGCTCTCCTCCATGAGGCAACTCTCAGGCAATTGCAAGGTTGTTTAACTTGTGTGATCTGCTGACATCACTGTTCAAAATAATACAGCTGCAGGTTAAAGGCTAACGTACATAGTGCTTTGCCACCCTACCAGATATGAAATTTGCCGGCGCTTGCTTGCATCTGTGCTCAGTAATTTCTGCTGCATCCGTCAGAAGGGTGTACTGAGTCCTAACACTAGCTCTATAATTGTGATCTTCTCTATAAACAAACTATCTTTCAGACACCTAGACAATATAATTCCAACTTGTCTATAGATTTTCCAGCACAAAGTAATAGAAAGGCTTACAAGACTTTTTGGATTGCAGTTATTAAGAGTTATATGTCAGCTAAGAAAGAGAATCTTACTTTGGAAGTACATGTGGTATTTTAATGGAAGCTTTGGATGCAGTCAATACCAGAAATGGATCATGAGGCTGTAAAACAGCTGACAAGACAAACTGAGTTTGCTAATGATGCTCAACGTATGTATAGTTTCTTATTGTACCCATATTATAATCCTTTCTTTGAATACCTGCTTTTAGTTGCCTGAGTTTCCTGATTAGCAGGAGAATATGATTACTTTACAATAGGAATTGGGAATGTGACTTACCTTTCTTAAAAATTAACATTAAATGTAATCAATGCCATTCTTTATGACAGTGTATGTGTTTGATATGACTGTTTGTGTGGAACTTGTGAAGAACCTTTACAGATGCAACAAGGCAGAAAATGACTAGTGAAATGAAAGCTTTATTCTGAACAAACATGGTTTTTTTTTTCATGGCTAGATCATAAAGAAAAAGCACTATATACATTTTTCCTTCTAAACGCCACTAGAAAGTGCCACTACTTTTCTTATGCTATTCTATTTACCATCTTCCCACTTCAAAGATTAATGCGAGTGGTTCAGAACTGGTGCCCCTCTTGTATCATTTGGTTTCACCACATTCATTTAACCATGGAATAACACAGTCTATGGTTGTTTCCATCAGTCCTGATAAATCATTTAAATATATTTTCAACTCTATTATTCACTGTCTTTAGCAGCTTAATGTCAAAAATGCATGAAGTCAGTATGAAACTATGGCTTCCCTAATGTTCTCCTTTGCTTTCTATATCTGTTACCACATGCTTTAATTGCTGTCTTGATGGTCTATTGGGATTTCTTTTTCTATACTCTTCTGTACTATACTGTATATGATTCACTGCCATGTTTCAATTCCTTGATTAATCCTCTCTCTAATTCTCACACATTCTTCTCTGTTGCATATTCTTAGTGGATTGCTTTACCTTTCTGCCTTCATTATAATACTGTCCACTCTAAATATACCTATTTATTCCTTAACATCTCTGCTCTTGGGACTTGGGCCATTTGTAAAATCTAACATAATGTAAGTGTGTACACAATTCAGTGAAAGTATTGTAAACACCAAAGCAACTACAGTGATGTCTAATATTTACCTCATAATGCTTTATGGATTTGGGATCACAGCCTCCCATTCTACACATTCTCTGTACAGCTACAGAAGATTTTTCATTTCCAGTTATTTGTCTTCTTAAAGTCTGTGTAGAGAGAAGAATAATCAAGAAGCACCCGATCTTCTGACCTTCCTGTCTTTCCCAGATTAATACGGTTCTGCTCCTATCCTCTCTTGTACAAGGGAGGAGGACAGCTTATCTTCAAAAGTGAACTGTTCACTGGCCAAAACTTCTTCCTACAAATATATTATAGACTTTTACTAGTCTTATTTACTGATGGAGAATAAAAATTGAACAAATGTA
The DNA here is from genome assembly GCF_000687285.1 of Phaethon lepturus. Taxonomy (NCBI): domain Eukaryota; kingdom Metazoa; phylum Chordata; class Aves; order Phaethontiformes; family Phaethontidae; genus Phaethon; species Phaethon lepturus. The sequence continues at coordinate 19,943 of NW_010548254.1, forward strand.
TTAGAGCTGAGATATTGCTTTTCTTTTTGTACTGCTAGATATCCATGTCCTACTTCCTGCTGCCTAACTTCTAATTCAGTATACTTATTTCTAGTCACTCAGAATAACCATAAAATTCCCAAGAATTTCTCATCCATAACTCTTTCTATTACTCATAAATTAATCCAAATCTATCTCTACTCATCTTTTTTCCACTACTTAAAGCAGAAAATTAGAATTGTTACTACCCTCCTCCCCTACACATAGACGTTTCTTTTTTTGTCAATGCTTGTCCAGCATAATATTGAGTGATTAAACTCTGGCAGGAACGGTATCTGATTTTGTGACTTTTAAACATTTCAAGTATTTTACATATTACCAGTGGTTTGGGATTTTTTTTTTTTTTTTTTTTTGTGCGTTTGGGTATTTTTTCCCTTTTTTTTCTATAACTTGATATCTTGGGGCTTTTAATTTCTCTTAACCTTCAGTATCCAGTGTTGCATTCCTTATACACATGTATCTGATTATAAGTGTAATATACATTTGGTATAGACTGAAGTCTAGTTCTCTTCAAGCTTCCCTTTCATATCCATACAAAATATACAACACTAATGTTCTTGTCACAATATATATTGTTTCTGTAATACCTATAAAATCATGCTTTTTTATCATAGAAACATTTCTTATGTTCTTTGTAACTGTTTCTAGCAGCACTTACACATATTTTCTCTCAGCTTTGTTTAGAGACCATCAAGTTAAGTATTTCCTCATATTTTAAAATTTACACCAAAACATAAAATTGTTTATTAGCCAAGGCTGATTTCTAGGGTGACCTTATATCACACAAAATGGTTTTGTAGACCAAGAATCACAAATTACATAAGCTGGAACCATAGAATCAATTTCTTCTGTGGGCATCAATTATTTTTAGTGGTCTGCAGTGAGAAAGCAACTGTTCATACAAATTCCTAAAATCCAGAGCTTGATCAACAGGAAAGTTGCATAGGGTGAATGTTCAACTCATGCTTTGCTCCTGTTACAGAAGCACCTACAGTTCACTAGTATTTATGGAATTAGTTTGGGCACGGTTACATCTCGGAAATGCCACTCTTTTCTATAAGAGAGCCTACTTTGTCTCCAGCATCTAAGGCTTTTTATAAGGAGATAAAAATGGGTAAAATTAGAAAAGTTAATCTACTGTAGTAATAAAGCTGAGAACTCACTACAGCACACACAAAAGGAAGTCCTATCTTGTGGCACCTACACTAAATGACTGAATCAAGGACAACTTGTTTACACTTTGAAACTCCTGCCGTCCAAAGAACAACCAGCCTGTTTATACATGGCTGCCATTATATGATTCTCCTCTTTCATCACTTGAACTTCGTATTTAGAGTACTGAGAGAGCTGGCGGAGGACCTT
>NW_010548255.1:0-13067 GCF_000687285.1 Phaethon lepturus
AGAAGTTGTCCATCACAGTGAGTCAATAGCCACAGGATAGACTGGGTTTTGATTCAACCAGAGTCCTTTTGGTGTGAGAGCAGTTCAGTTGTTATCCGGGAAGAGCAAAGTGTGCCCTTAGCCGTGTGGCCAAAGAAGGGCTTTGGCTTTTTTTGATGGCCGTGGTCAAGTGTAGAAGGACACATGAGTTTAAAAGGTATCAGAGTAGCCACAGGTGAGAAACCAGGACACCTTCTTCTAACGGGAAAGATGCAAACAAATTCCCTGTGAAGGCTGGAAATCTCCATCATTGCGAGTATTAAAGAACTGTTTGCACTGACAATTATAAAAAGATTCATTATATAGCATTGATTCTTACTTCCTGAAGCTGGGTGGGTGAGGTAGTCATCCTGAGGTCTCCTTTGACTCTATTTTCTATATTTTTCATAATTATATTGTAGAAAATGACTCATTTTCTGACAGCTACATGTGAGTGCTTCTGTGTGTACACATCCACAGGCAGACAAACATGAAGAGTATGAACACAGTGCCTGTCGTGTTAATTGCTTGAAATTTAGACTGGAAGAAAAAATAAAGATGATGATCAAATTAGGCTGTCTCATCAAAAAAGCAGCTTGGTGTCCATCAGCAAACTATTGGTAGGAGGAAGTACTAATAAAGGATACATAATAAACAGGAACACCAGGGCTACTCAAAAGAGTTAAAATGCCTTGGAAAGCTTCCACTTTCACTCTGCCTGTGTTGAAAATGAATGCAGTGAGGAAAAAGGCAGAAAAAAATTTATCTGCCACAGCTGCACGCAGTTATTTTTGAGTGAATGCCCAGAGCTGTAGTTGTTGCTGGCCTCTGGGGGCTGAGGGTGCGGGTTTATGTCCTGCTGTTGGCACAGCTCGTGCCTGGCCTGGCCAAAGAAGCTCAGCCCGGTACTACACCGGCACTGGGAGGTAACAGGTCCTACGTGGCACTGTCCCAGCTGAGGTACAAATGGATGTAACACATCTGTGTGCTTCTGGCCTCTTCCTTAATTTGCCTCCATCAAACCTGGCGTAGCTGCAAAGCCACCCATGGCATCGCCCACCCTTGCCGGAGCCCGCACCGCCCAGCGCCTCGCTGCTGTCTGCAGAGACCCCTCGTGGAGATGCAGCATATACCAGGAGAAGCAGCTGCCTTTATTTTTTTTATTTTCAATATTTACGTTTAGTTGTACCAATTCTTCCACAACCTTAGTGAACTGGAAAAAGCCTTTCTCCCTGGGAAGAGAGCAGTCCCCTGGGAATTCTGCAATGTGACCCTGTGGCTGGAGCATTGCTGTTTTTTTCTAGATTCATCATAAAAAACACACTTGCAGAAATGTGTTGTGAAGGGGAATATAATTTTTGCTCTCTCTCCCAAACCTGTATGGGATCCTCAAAATTCATCTTTTTGTAGTTTCTGGTGACAAAGAAATTTCAAAGGGAGCATCTCAAGTCAAGTGGTTTTGCAATACAGGCAGACTTTCCAGCATTTCCTGTAACTGCAGCTTCCTCAGAATTGTATCTTTATTCCTGCCACTTGGGAAGTAGGACACAAAGAGCAGATTCATGGGAGGTTTGATGCCTTCTTCAGTCTTTTACCTGGTTGGAAACAGAAAGAGCTGCAGAAAGTGCAACACTGGCTCCAGACAGTAATATAACATCTGTACCAGGACTTTAGGATCCCTCTCCAAACTCTTGCCCAAAGTATCTGAAGTTCTCCATCTTCTCCTTTCCTTTCCTGAAGAACCACAGCACTGGTTTACAGGCTAAATTTTCTCTGAAGTGTAAGGCATGAACAGATTCTGTACAAAAGGGAATATATTAAATACATTGCTTTTTTAAAACCTGTTTAGATAGTACAAGCAGCCAAAAAGAAGACAGGAAATTCCTTTCAAGATGTGAATCCATAGGCATCCAAACTGCAGTTGTTCTGCCAAATCATAGGAACTCTTCTGTAAAACCTTTGGTGTTATATCTGCTCTATGTTCCTTTGCATGGGGAAAATAAACTTTACCCTGACTACAGGGCTTTAGTGATAAAAGTCAAAATAAACTCTCTTTGTAAACTCTATAAACATCATATTCTTTGCTCCCCTCTCTTGGGATTTGAAATATATGTATACAGAATTTCCAGAGGAATTTCCACAAATCTGATATAGTTTGACACCTGTCTGGATCTTCAGGTCTTCTTGGAACATGAGTAACCGTCACCATCACCCAATGACATCATAAAATCTGTCAGACAGTCACAGAATCACAGAATCATTAAGCTTGGAAAAGACCTTTAAGATCATCAAGTCCAACCATCAAGCCAACACCACCATGCCCACTAAACCATGTCCTGAAGTGCCACGTCTACATGTTTTTTGAACACTCCCAGTGACTCCACCACCTCCTGAGAGGAAGCATAAATGGCTTTTCTTTTTTTTTTTTTTTTTTTTCCCCCTAATCTTTTTCTGAAGGCCCTGTCTGGTTGCAGTGCTCTTAAAGACAATGGGAGCTGTGAAAGCAGAGCATATCTGAATTTCTGCCTTTGCGCTTCTGAAAATAATAATCACATCAAAAGTTGGTGTGGCTGTGACAGCCAAATATGCAGAACAGAAAGAGAAGTAGCTCTTCTGAAAGATGGCTGGACTAAAATTAATGTCAGATTCCCATAGTGAGTCCTTAGTAAAAGGTAACATGAAAATCTGTACTTCTGCCTCTCATCCACAGTTGCAACAGTAGCACATTTTCATTTCCTTCTCTTCTGTTCTCTCTTGGCTTGGAGCTCAAGAAGAAGGTCCTGCCTGGGATTTACTGGCACTTGTAAGAGGTGAAAATGTTTTAATTAGCTATTAAAATGCACACTAATGTCAGGGCTTTAGAGGATGTGCTCCTGTGATGTGTTAATTCATTTTTAATGTGGACAATTAAGTTTTTGGTTTTTGTTTTTTTGTAAAGGGTCTGAGGAGCATTGCCTAATGAGTTGGCAGGATCTGCTTGGTCATCATATCATTTCACCTTTCATGTTGCTGGACTCCTTTCATAGGGCTGAATCTGAACGATGGAAGTTACAGGAGCATTGCCCTGAAGCACTCATAATGCAGAGTTCTTGGGTTTTATTCCCCGACTTCAGCCCTGTAGATTGCAGACCAGGTTACATGAGCTTTTGATCTAGGGTTTGTTTCCATCCAGGTGCCACTAGTTGTATGTGATGAGGAAAAAGTGAAAAGATCAATCCAGGCTTGTCAGAGGTGTCAGCAGCAGCCAGAGAAAGATGAAGATTCAAACATTATCTCTTTCTTTAAGTGCTTCTTACGACTGCTCAGCCCACAGTGTGGATCTCTTCTCTCTGAGGTTTGTCTCTGGTCATTACAATGGTTTAAGCAACAGTAGAAGATACTATGCACTTTCTCAGCATCATCCAGTTCCGCTATCAAGATGGGCTACTTCACCTTGATTTCTTTTTATTTATGCTTTGTTATTGGGCTTTAGAAATGGTCCCTATAGAACAGCCAAGCAACTTTTGTTGTCTTCATACTCCAGTGAAGTTGAGACTCCCACACAGACCACTGAGAGCCATAGGCAAAGTCTGTCCTTAGGTGAACCTACCCTAGTTGATGTTACAAGTAGTTCTTTCCATATGAAAGTAGCTCTTTGGAAAAGTGAAACAACATGCCTTCAAGAATTGGATACAGCAACTCATAAATGAACAATATAACTTTGATGCTCAGTGTTACCCTAAGAGAATGATTGGGTGAATTTACAGCATAAACTATGTTTGATTAGGTTTGTATCCTTCCATGCTATTAAAATTTCTTTACACTTCAGTGTTGCAAGAAAAATGCTCTAAAATATTTCAGTAGCATGAAAAACAAAATGTAATGTACAGAGTTTACAGCAGAATGAAACCCAGTGCTACAGCATTATTGCTTTGATTATTAGATTTGTGCCATTTTAACTCGTGTCCTATCCCTGCTCCCAGTGATGCATCCATTGTCAAATGTCAATATTAATATTGTTTCAGCTGAAGTGATACAGTCGTGCAACAGGATTATAACCTTGGCAATAGAACTGGAATTTGCACTCTCATACACATGCATGAAAACCTCAGAGATTTAATTTTCAGATCACATGTGATTCTATTGATTGAAGTCTACAGGGGTCAAAGAGTAATCTGCAATTTGTGTCTCCTGTGCCTGCATTAGAGGCCTGTGCATTGCAGAGAGGATAGTGGGGGGTAAATAAATGCAGCAGCTGGTAGCAAATTCATGAGATTCTACTCAGAGTTTCTTGTTTGGTTTTTTTTGTGTCTGGGGTTTTTTTCCCCTTTAAGTTTTATCAGTTCCAACTCTGAAACTGGGAGATATCAATCATTTCCAGGTAGGTAAGCTTTCTGATTCTTTCAGAACTGTAAATGGTATGGTAATAAAACTGTATATTTAGATTGGCCTTGTGTGAAGAATTATGTCAGGTAAGAAAATTATTTTCTTCCTCAAAAAAAAGACTAAGTTACCCTCTGAGCCTTTAAATCTTATCTTTGCTACAGCAAAGATGCAGACTATAAAAGTTTAGGTTCTGTAGCTCTAATTGCTCATGCTGTGTTTTCACCCCATCTCACATGTTTCAGTTGAGTCAGAAAGAGCCTGTTCCTTGTAATGGAGGAACTGAAGGGAAAAGCTAGGTGATTCAGAGGTCGTTTCTCTTCTCTCAAGCTGATTGCTGAACTGAGATATTAGCCTGCAGAACTGAAGGCCTCTGCAGGAAATGGTGTTTATCTGACAGATGGATGTAATGCTGCATCCCTGCCTACCTCCAACTATGATAATCTCCTTCCACTATCTTCTTCCCAAACTAGACCTTTCCATTTGAGGTAATGGCAGAACCTAATTTTTATTTCCCCTTCAGTTTTAGTGAAATTTCTTCATTCCAAAAACTGCTACTCTTTACATATACTTTGCTATTTAGTTCCACCCCAGCAATAGGTACGTTTCTGTTTCAATTAGGGCTTTGTATCATGCTTTTTTCCAGTAATAGCTGTGTATCTATCAGTATCCCAGTGAATAATGTGACTGATAGATCCTGTGTTGTTTTTTCAGCCTCCTACTTGGTTTATGTCTTATTGTGTTATTCTGATAGTGATTTAAAGGAAAAGAAAAACTTTTTTTTTTTTAATGGAAAACTTCCATGTGACTCCATTTAAGAGAATTAGAATGTGAGACAGAGAGTATGAAACTGGAGGAGAAGACGCAATTGTTTCTGGCAGTCCTCAGTTGCTGGTATAGCTCATTATAGCTCCTAGTCTTGGGACAGGACCTAAAATAATTAAATCCTGTGCAACAACATCCTTTGTCCTTTTGAAAGAGTCACTGCACTAGAGGAAATGCTGCTGTAGCTGTTCATATGTAAGACCTATTAGCTGCGTCTCTGTCTTTGAGCTAAAGTGATGGACTGAATTGTGACTTGAAAGGATCAAAATATAGGAACAGCCACCTGATTTGCCAGGTGATGAGGGAAAGCCAAGTCAGAGATATATTTTTTTGGAATTGCAATTTTACTGTGTCCCTAGCATAAATTAAACTTGGAGTATCAAGGAGTAACCTAGGACATGGCAGCAAACTTCAGTAACTTTAACAAAAAGGACCACAGTAATGACTGGAAAATCTGGAAGAATGTTTGTCTTTGCACATTTCGTCCCTGGAAACAGAAGATCTTAATGATTTGTGTATATTCTATTGATTTTGCTCTGGGAAATGAGTAGGAAGGAATAACTGAAAGGTGGTGGTGGTGTACCTGGGGAGGAAGTCTGGACTGGATACTTGTCTTCTAAGGGCTGGAGCTGGAGGTCCCTGTCATAGAAGAGGTAGAAGGTTCTGTGGCAGCTTCCTTTCTGTTAAAACAGAGACAGAGCCTCATTTCATCTTTGAGAAAAGGCCTCTTGTTCTGTTTCCACATTTTAAATTTGTAGAGCTCTCGGAGTCAATGGAAGTCTTGACCCTTCTGTTCAACTTCTTTGTTACTTCTTCAGTGGGGTAAGGAAGAATGAAAAGGCAAAAGAGGGATCTTTGTTCCTTGCTGGTGCTGTCCTAGGCTTGGGACAGGGTAGACTGAGGTGGGATTCTTGAAGTATGGGACTAATCCATATTCCTATCTCCCCAAAATCACAGAGAGCTAGCCTGGGGCTAAAAGCATGTATGAGCTCTGCCACTCCTTTAGAAATAGATTCCCCTAGCTCAGTAAGGAGATGCAATATGAATTACAGTCACTGGTGAATATTTAACAAACTACATTCCAAGACTGGAAGATTAAAAAAGTCTTTCCATATCTTTACCTCCATCCTTAGCCTTAACTAAGACCACTCTAGGGGCTTATCTTATTTAATGCTGCTCCATCAAGTTTGCCACATGAACACAATCTTGTAAATGAAGAAGCCAAGGCAAAGACTATCAGCGTCAGACTTTGACATACATTATATGCTTTTCTCATCATCTTTTCTCCATGGAACAAAAAGGCTGGAACATACTGCCATATTAGCAAGGGCCATCAACATTTTATTCTTTTATGTATTTACAGAGATCAACAGAAAATGAAAGGTTGCTTTAAAAAGGGCTATAAAAATAATTTGACTATACTTTTTTTGTTGGTGTTTGGAGTTTGGGTACCCCATTAAGAGATGTTAATGCAGGAATCCCAAGACATGGGGCATGTCCAACACAAAGATATTTTATCTCTGTGTCAAAACATTTCTTCCCTACGTGCCATAATGAGAAACAGCAAGAATCTCACAGCAAGATGAAATCTGTAGTCCCCAACACTTCAGTATTTGCTGCCTTAATCTTTTTTTTCATTAGGAATATGAATGCTATTTTTGCCAGCATGTTGACCAGTCACATCTTATTCACTTCAGATTGGGACTTGACATAATGATCCTCACCTCATACCGCTGGGTGTGTTGGTAGTCCAGTTTGCTTCTCTGGGAGCAAGAAACACAACCTGTCAGTCTCACCTATGATCTGGTGGCCAGCTCTGATGTGGGAAAGCGTGGATAAGAGTGATAGTGAGACCCCTGGGGTGGCCATCTGATTAAAAGATCACCTGCAAAGGTCAGTCCTGCTGTCATCCATAGCCTGACGTTACAGCTGCTGGCTTGCTGCAGGATCTAGAAGTTTCTTTGGGGTATTCTCTGACATATCAGAAAGGAAAATACTTTAAATACTTGGTTATATCGACACTGGTAAGTACCATAAATTTCTTGCAATTATGTCTGGAAGAAAATTGCATATATATATTGCATGTATAATGGCAAGAAAATATTTTTACTAGTACAGCTCAGAGAAGTGCTATTAGCCGTTTCTGTGACAGAACAGAACTGCTGATTTGGGTTGGCTTTCTTTTCTTGTTTTGTTTCCGAGGGTAAGTTTCATCCATGCTAAAAGAATTTTTTAGGATCTTCAGTTTCTTCAGAAACCTTTTAAATTCAAATAAGACCTTAGAGATGCATCAAAATTGAAAACTGTGAAATGTACAGCTTGTCATGAAATTGGACAAATGCATAATAATACACATAATTTATACAATGTCTGAGATGTTCAAAACTCTGTACAGACATTAACTCATTAAATGAGACAATGGTTACAAGCTGCCACAGCTTTGATTTGTGGTACTTGAAGCCACATTCAGTTTAATTCTAAATGCATGAGAATTTCAACATCTTTGCTCTGTGGAAATTTTTTTTTGTGCATGTGTATATATGTGTGTGTATGATGGATACAAACAACACATGACTGTGTGTAAGAAATACGACCAAATGTTAGTAGATTATGAAAGGGAAAGCTCTAAAAATAAAATCCATAGCTGTTTATTTCCACATCCATATGTAATTGTTAGAGGGTCACAACATAAAAAGCACAGAAGTCTCTCTCTCTTCACTTTCTGTGACTGGACCAGAAGAAAAAGTCAAAGCACCATGTTTCTGAACCATTCAGAACTGGTTTTGGGGGGAGAGGTTTATTCTGTAGTTTGCTTTTTAAGTTCAGGTCGTTGAAAATTCTGAAAATCAAAAGTCTAAGATGTGATCCCAGGACCTGTTTTAAAAAAAAAGACATGAGTAGGAGGAAGTCTCGGATGAGTTCTCTCTCTTAACTGTGTGTTCACAGTACAGGTATCTCCATCTGAGCTAGTCTCCCCAGACTCAGTGGTAGACAATGAAATAAAATAATGGTTCCTCCAGACTTTTGCACAGCTTCATCTGGCCTTTTAGAAACATCTGTGGTTTGAGTTTTTTTCTTTGGGTTTTTTGGGGGTTTTTTTTTGGTTGGTTTGGGTTTTTTTGGTTTTGTGGTTTTTTTCATTTTTTTCTAAAGAGCTGTGCCTTACAAGATTCATTTGCCTATTAACTACAAATGGATCTTGGAAACGCTCAGACAAATGTCTACATATCAGTCTTTGATGTTGGCTGGCATGGATCACACTTCTGCTGCTTTTCGAGGTTATTCCCTACTTCCAATGAGACCATAACATGAGGTACACTGAACAAAAACAACCTATCTTTCACTCATTTTTGTGACTATTGTGCAAAAAATACCAACAAACCTTCTTTTCCATATTGTTTATAAGCCTGACTCGATTACCAACCCAGAACAGCAACCTCTCCCCTGCTGAAAAGTTATCTGGTGTTTGAGGAGACTAAGAAAAGTGCCATGTGGTTTCTCCTAGTGCCAATACTATTGCTGAATGAGTAAGTGGGATCTGGCCAGGTGGCCCCTGTTAGCCACAAACTGCCCTTACCTGCCTTCGCAGCTGTCATCTAGAGATCTGGAGGCCATAGTGATGAACCCTCTACAGTGCTGAGGTCTGAGTGACCTGGGGCAAGTCATGTCCTCCTGGTTTGTCCAAGAGACCAGAGCATATCCTGGTGGTGACTGCTGCAAAGCAGGTTATGGGGAAGTTGGCCAAAAGAAGGTGAGAGACACGTCTGAAAAATGGGCGTGCTTTGTTTGGGAGCTGAAGGGCATGGCAAGAGGGAGCAAAAGATTAGTCAAAATTAGTCAAACTGAAAGACTGGTATGTCTGAGGCAAGAAATCAACAGTGAATAGAAACAGGTCTGCATCTCATCACAAATCTGTTGTCTGCTTTCTCCCAACTATAGACTCTTCACAGCTACTGACCTCTCTCATGCACTGTGAAAAACTGTGTGAAAAGATGTGTCGCTGTTTCTTGAACCTCACTGTCTCTATTGCTGTTATTACTTTTAATCTAGTGACCACCTAAACCTTTCCTGGAAAATAATAGTCATCATGCATGGAGCACCTTGTGAAACACAACCCTAGAAATTTTCACTCATAGTTAAACACGTTAACTTAATTTTACACCATTTGATTCTCCCTTCTGTTTCTTCCCTTTATGCCTCTAGGCCCACTATGCAGGGACATGTGGTTCCTGTGACAGCCTGATGTATTAATCATGCAATCATCCTATGAACAACTTCTTAATGTCTGACAGGCTGCTGGTTGTTCAGAAACTGAGCTGAGAGAATCTCTAAATAAGCCTCTAATACAAATAAATGACAAACATTGACCCTTAAGGACATTGACAACATAGTTTTAACTCAAATGGCAGGAAGACATGTCAATCTGTCCTTATCCTATCAGGAAATGTTTTTTCTTGCCCTCTTACTATCCTTTTATTTTCAGCTGAGAAATCTCAGGAATATTTGATTTTTAATGAGACTTGAATGATCATGTGGAGAGTAACTTCTGACTGCATCTTTCTTCAGCATGTTAGGCAACCTGAAAAACCTTAAGAAGTGTAACGGTTCTAAGAGGACTAGTAGCACGCTGTCTCACCAAAAGCTTCCCACTGTGTTTTGTTTAACAAACAAAGCATTTATTGGCAAAGACAAGCACTGTTCCCTACTAGCATCACATGCTTTTGGAAACAAAGCTTTCTTGTCAAGCTGCATATGATAATTTCACAACTGGAGAGCAGCTTCTCTTGTATATCAGTTTTGGTTGGTGTGGATACAGCCATAAAACATGGGATTTCTATTGTGCCTGATGAACAAAGTCAATGTGACAGTGTTGTTTGAAGGAGCCAGGAAAACAAAAATCTTTGTGGTATACCACTAAAAGTATGTCTTTCTGTGAGTCTGCATCCTGAAAAACATTGTGATCCTTGGGGATTATACCATAAGAAACAGGAAAATGATAAAACCCAAACAGTTACTGATACTGTTCATATCAAACAGAGCAGAAGTGTATTTCAGCAACAGCCAAGAAAATAAATGTGCCTGATACAAATAAAATAGCTTTTTTCCTTCTCCTGCTCAGCTCAGTCAGGGAGGACAGGACCCATCTACATGCTCATCTTGTCTGGAAACTGCTTTTCATTTGCTTTTGCCGGCTTGGAGGATAAACTCTTTTAACTGCCTTTGTTTCCTGAGTTGCTTTCAGCAATTGATAAGAAGTTGCCTAATCTCTTTTAAAAGCACTCAACACTGCCCATAAGCAATTTGATTTCTCTGAAATTCTGTCTTCTCATGTGAGCTTCATACCTCAGCATCAGTGAAGGGAAAAGTTATCTGCGTTATTTTCGTACAGATGACTAACTCAAACTTCTGGCTATAGGGCACCACAGCTCAGATACCACGAGATGCATCCATTTTACTGGGCTTGTTTTGCTTTGAGGAAATAGCAGCTTTGTGATCATTTTAATCCTCAGAATTATTTGTTCCTCTGAGCTGCAGGAGAATGTGGCAGTGGGGAATACAAAGCCAGGTTCCCCTTGCTGCAATAAATTGTTCATGATCACTGTTGTGGAGGAAGGATTGTTCCCTCATATTTACAGCAGACATGGGAAGATGGTGGAGAACGGTAATTTATACTTTTTGTTGTCTCCTCATTTGTGCTGATGATCCAGAGTGTTACTTTGTGCAGGTCCCATGCGGACTCTGTTCTACAGCTGACTCCTGGCACCACAGAGCTGCTGCTTTCAGCCTTCCTGACATCCTTTCAGCTTGCCCAGCAATGCCCCAAATGGCACTGAAGGGAATGGAGGGTGTTACTTCTGGACTGGCCCTTGTTAGAAGTGGAGGGGAAAAAAGTGGTGAAGGTGAGGAAAGGAAGCCTCAGATCCATAGGCAGGACTAGAATCTCCCTATGTACCCAGCTTATAAACCCTCCAGTTCACTTAAAAGGAGTAAAACCGTAGTGTGTTTTGGTGCCAATCTATCTAGTCCATGTTTTTCTTGCCCATGGGCTGAAATGCACAATAAACTGAATTTGCAAGTTGTTCTTCTTCTGTCTCTTTTGGGTGATGATACTTCTTGAAAATTTGTTGTGTAGCTGGTTGCTTCCATGAAGTCATATGTATTTTGAATATCTGGCCTCACCAGTGGGGTTTCATAATGTGCAAAGCTGACCCTCAAGTTTTCAGAGTCCAGCCCTCTGTGCATATGTCCATTAATAGTTCTTTTGATCTGTCTGTGTTCCTTCACTGGGTGTTTAACTGGTGGGTATTGTTCTGTGGTCCATTCATTGTTGAAATTGAAATAAAAAAATAAAATAAAGAAGACAGGGAATCAGTGAGAAGAAAGGATGTGCTTATATTGCTCTTGCTTAACATGCTGGAAGTTTGTGCTGCTACAGGGTTTCCACACCATTTGACCTAGCCGTGGGGAACTCGGATGACTCAATGGCCTACAAATATTTACAAAAGGCTGCCCTCGCACTTCAGGCTTCTTTACAATAATATTAAACTCTAAAACATAAAAGCCAGATACACGAAAAAAGAGATCTCCCTCTCTCCTACTACACGTTGTCAGACCCGTTTGTAGTCTCTCGCCTAACCTACCCTGACCCCTTCAGGTGGCTCTCTGCAGCCACTTTGGGTTTGCAGAATAAAACAAAACGTATTGCGACTCAACATGGGTTAGCCTTTGAATATGTATGTGTGAACGTGTGTGTGTGTCTCTCTGGGGCACAACAGCAAAACACAACCTTGAGTGTTTGCTTGCCAGTGATGTCTGCGTGCTGAGAGCAGAAAGTTCCCACACCGCATTCATTAAAATACATGTTTTGGGCTGAGGGCATCGTTAACAGCTTGGTATTGCTCGTGGCTCAGAGTGGAGCCGTTCACTGCCATACGGTGTGTCAGTGGGGATCACGCTAATGATCTGGAACGGCAGGGCGAGCTGGGCGCTCAGAGGGACGTCATGCATTTTGGGCAAGGCTTTGGGGAAGACTTGCTTAAAATGGAAACATTGCTGCAGCAGGACTCCTTGAATTTTGATAAACACACGTATGTTTCAAAAGTCTGTTTTGTTGAAATTAATTTTCTTTTTAATACAGTGTTGTGATTGTTATGAAATGTATGCTTTTCTCAGTATAGCAGTTACATAAGAGGTCCTTACTTTAAAGTCCATTAAACATTTTCTCAATATTTTAAATTTGATGAAAAATGTGTTATAGTGTTCATTTACATAAGTTTTATATGAACAGGATTTCTTTGCTTCCAGCAGTCTAGGGTGGGTGACGGATAAAGCAAGTGTGAATTTTAGTGTGGCTGTTGCCCATCGTTCAGGGCTCCTGTGAGGAGCCCCAAAGATCAAAGCTAGTATTTCCTGCTATGTTCAGATGTGTAGAACTCTAAAGTATTTCCACTTTTAACCTACATCTAACTTTTTGTGGGTTTGTTTTGTTTTGTTTTTCCAAAAGAAAGCAGAACCAGAAAGAAAGTTTCCCATTCATCATTTCATCATTTCTTGCTTTCTGAAAGAAAATTTCAAATGCATGCACGTGAGCACACGCACACTAACAAACACATATGTATCAAAATGGCACATTTCTGGAGCTTATTCTTTTGTTTTATAGGTTTTTATCAATCAATTTTTAAAAATAATCTTGATTCTCAGCAGCAAATAGTTAACAATTTCTGACTAGTCTTGTGTAACTGAACAACTCATCAAATTCATACCTGTCCATTGGAAACTGGACAGTGAATCACGTGAGGCAAAGCTTCCCTTCTCCAGCCTTTCAAGTGAGCCAGAAACAATCAACTCCAGATTTTCCTGTC
>NW_010548255.1:13086-48156 GCF_000687285.1 Phaethon lepturus
ATGTTGAATGGGGAAATAATGAAACAAATGCCAATTTCCTCTAAGCTGTGTCAGCATGGTTTGAATCTGAAGCCAAAATTTATACCAGAGCTAGCTTCTGAGGTAATGTAAATCCAAATAGATTTAATGAGTTCAGTTTACTATCTGGCCTTCAGTTATTATTTAATCTAGAGAAGACAGCTTGTCTCTACTAATTACATGTTACAAATACCTTGCCATGCTTTGTTCATTAAAACAAAGAAAGAAGTTCAATACACATAGGTTAATGACTTTTGGATCTGTTCAAAATGTTGTCCTACAAATGCTTCGAGGTCAATGGGAGGCTTCTCCATGTAATCAAGTTTCTTGATCTTGGACTCTGTGAAGTAATAAGCAGGTAGAGTAATTAACAGATTATCTAAACTATCAAAATGGGGGCAGGTTCTGAATCTGTCCTTTTCTGCCAGGCCAGGAGTGATGTGGCAGGGGCTGCAGGCATCAGAAACTGGCTCCACTTTGTCATCCTCTGCTGATGCTTTGCCACATCAGACCTGCAGAGCAGCAACCTTGTAAACAAACATGTTTACATTGCCGCCTTGCAAAACAAAATGCTACTGGCTTCAATTTAGATACCATTAAATCTTCAGCTGGCGACTGCTGTGTGACATTTTTGATTTTGCATGCATAGCATACTGTAACCCAATGACAATGTCTGCTCTCCATATCACTCCTGAGCAAAATAGCTCTCTTAGCCATGCAGGTGTTGATGACAGATGTTTCAGATCAATCGCTGAAAAGAGATAAAGGAGCGTTTTGGATCATTACAGGACATGAATCTTTAAAAGTAATTATAGGTAGTAACAACAGGTATGATAATTGAGTCCCTCCAGCCTGTGTTTCACCATAGAAAACAACTGTGTGTGATATTTCCCCATAGGAATGTGCTGCTGACTGCCAGATCCTGCTGCTTTTTGATGTGAAGTCACATTGTGCATGCTAAAAGGAGAAATGTTCTTAGTACAAGTTTCTTGTTAGCATAGCACATCTAATTGGAATCTAAGGAAGCTGACAAAGCAATTGGATGTTAATTTTCTTCTTTTGCATAATTAAAAAAGAAATATTCTTCCCTTTGTGTGTTATGCTATTGAACTGTCATATTTAGCACATCATACACCCTCGGTGTATTTTATATAATCTTTTTTAACTGGGATATAATCTATACTTTGAAGAGCTAAGTTCTTGTTGGTTTCAGTTGGAGCTGAACATAGATTAAAAAATAAGGAAAGACTTTAGGATTTGTCCTTTTTGTTGGAAAATACAGAAAGACAGTTGTGAATCAAAATGCCTCTTCAGATTTTAAACTCAGGAATCATTCTACTTCAGTTTGATTACTTCAATTTGATTGAAATACTGTAGCAACTATTTTGTTTGTGCACCTCACTGGAAACCATTCATAAATTCTGGTTTGAAAATGGAGATATCATGGTGTGCCTCAGTGTAGGTAGAAGCTATGGAGTCTTCTGTTCTGCATCCATCTCATAAGCACCAACTTCAGGCAGAAGCGCCTTAGGGTAATGAGCTTGCTCGAAGGGGTCCATTGCTCCAACACCTCTGTAATGGGATGAAATTAAAGTGAAGATGCTCAAATGTAGAGGTAAGAAATCAAGAACTGATGCTAGCTTTCAAAATCACGGAAGCTATCATGGAACAGGGGAGCTGCAGAGATATGTAGGAATTTTGGATAGTAAAGAGAAACATGGTATTGCAGTTGCGGGTATATGTCTTAACTGTGAGACCTACTGTCAAGAGGTAGTGCTGACATCAGTCTCTGAGACACAGAAGTTTTAGCAGAGGCCAGGGCCAAGCTAATGGGTGTCAGGAAGTGTTACCTTCACTCGGGGAGTGGGTGCACACATGTGTGCACACACCTTGGAAGCAAAACCACAACAGCTGATTTAGCATCTGGTAGCTCAGCTACCAATCCTGTATGCAATAAGAGGGACTTTGCTGCATTTCATTATACTAATTTCAGCTCAGTTTGCCCAGTTGTTGAAGTCATTTTGGATTCCAGTCTCCCCGAGCTTGGAGGCACCCATGAAAGTTCAGTCTATCCTCTGTTCAAGGCATTTAGAAGAGTGTCAAATGGAACTTTCTGTTTTGTTTGCAAACCTGTCATAACTGCTTTCTGAGAAGTATTTTTTAACTCTGGTTCATCTGTCTCATTATAATTATAACCTGACCATATTTCCTTAGGTTCATGATGAGAATGTCATATGAAACTGAGAAAAAGAAGCTTCATTAAGGTCCATGTGTATTAAATATACTGGCTGCTACTTTTTCACTAACAAGAACATTTCTGACAAACAAGAAAATTCGAATGGTTTGATATGGCCCAGTTTTGATAGAACCATTAAGGCAACAGGGTTTATTTTGTTATCTTCCAGGTACTTGCAAACAGATTGTGTAATATTCCAAAATCTTTCCAGATTTTCCAGGTCCTATCAAAGATAACATGACCAGTTTGTAAGTCTTTTTCCTGAAAACGTTGTTCAGTTGCCCTTAATCAACATTGTGAGATCTCCCCTGCTCTCCATGGTCTCTCAAGTTAATTGCTGAAGATTTATTCAGTAAGTCCCCCAAACAGTTTAAGGGCTTTTTTTTTTTTTTTTAAGATCTTGATGACTGCAAGTTAACTAAAATGGTCTTGAATTTTTACTGTCTTCTGGACTCTCATCTGCTTCCTATAAATATATGATGGGCAAACTACCTTCTAAGTTACCCTCAGTTACTGTTAGTTAATTAATATCCTCCTTCTCTTTTCCTCTAGCTGAAGAGTACTTTAGCTTAAGAATAACTTTTTGCCATTTCAAGCAATTTGCACGTTATTGCAGCCCTTTTTTCTTGTAACATGCCTGGCTTCTGGAGCAGCCTTTCGTCCATCTCTGCTTCATCAACTCTTCTTTCCCTTCTCTCTTTTTCTTTTTTTTTTTTTTTCCCCAGCTTCCCTGGAAAGTTGTTTATTGCTTCTCTCATAACTCTTTGCTTTATTTCCCTCTTTCTTTTATTATGGTTCTTTCAAACAGTTTTATTTAATGTTCAAAACGCAATGGATTTTTTTTTCCTCATGACGGATAACAAGATAAAGCTGTTACTGCCTGGTGAACAATGTTGCTGGGGATCTGCTGATGTGTCTCCCTTCTACCCACATCAAGCTTAATATTAAACATAGAATATATCAGACAGATTTCACTGAAGCAGCATCTTAGCTGAATTAGTAAAGCTGCCAGTCTTCTCACATAAGACAACCAGAATGGGAGAGAGAGCACAGTCTGGGAAGCCCTATACCTCAGAGAGATGCAGAGATACTGAGGGAACTGTTGCACTGCCTGACAAAGGAACATTCCTGAGAGAAGAGACAGGCAAAATAACCATACCTGAATTGTAGGGAAATGGGAATCAGGGGAGATCATATACAGCAATGAAATATCCAAAGCCAGGGGCTGAACTTACACCTTAAAGAAAGCTGAGGAAATTTCAATTTCTGTAAGGTAGGGATAGCTGGAACTAGTGATCTGTTTACAGTAGAACATATGCTGGCATGGGATGTTTGAGGAAGGAAAATCCTGAACAAAATAGAAAGGGATGCTCACGTGATGCAAATTGGCCCTGCTCTGTAGAGAGATTGGGATCTATGGAGAAAGACACAGAGTAATCTTGAAGCAAAATCCCCCACTCCAACAGGTGCCACAAGCACAATGCACACAGTGTCTCTTATATTGTCACCTTCTTATATGCCTTATGGCCACAGGAATCAAGGTGCTGTCTTAGCTTGGTCTAAATAAACAGGGTTTCTTCCTGATGTGTTAAAAGCCAGTTTAGTGCTAGCCAAAAACCAGACTAGTTTCCTGGAAATTTCCCACAAGTACCTTTACATGTGTACTACTTTCATTTTCAGTGTTTCCTTACTTCCCTCTGGACATGGATCCATGTCCCACAGTGAATCCAGTTTAAATCATCTACCTAGTTTAGATTAATTTTACTTCAGTTACCAATGTCAAGCTTTTAATTTAAAGTAGAGAAGTTCTGCAGCACGCTGTGTACAGGCAAAATTGCTAAAAGGCAGCTAGAAGGCTTTGGGAAATACCTCTGATTAATCAATTTTGCTCATTCACAGTGAATTCACACCATCACGAGTCCAGTAGGGGCAGGTTTTTAAGTGACTCCTTAATGAAGTGCTTCAGCAAGTGACTAATAGGGAAATTGGAGCATGTTGCCTTAGCTTGCGTGGGCTGACGTTGGGTGACACGGTCTCTGCAGGAACACCCAGTGGTTTCAGGTCATGGGAGAAGGGTCTGTGAATATTTCTGGAATGGTCTCTATTCATTGACCTTATCCTGAATAACTGCCATTGTTTAACATTAGCATGCAGGAGCAGTAGAGGTACCCATGGTGCTCTCAGCATGCTGAGAAAGACAAAGACCCTTCCTTTAATAAATTAATGTAGAATAAATTTTTGGGTGCTGGGAAAACTCACTTGTGGGGATGGATTTAGTATTAAATTACCCTGTCACAAAAAGCATTGTGTGTCAAGGTAACACTAAGTGGCGGGCTACTGAAGACCCGAATAAAAAACTTGTAACAAATAATTTGTAAACCCCCTTTCTTTCTGGCTTACTGGAAAATCTCATAGCCTGACAAATGCCTGAAACAGGTATTATTAATGAAATCGTTCTATTTAGCCAATAACATTGTCCAACAACTTTTGGTTTGAATCTAGCACCACCTCTGCTAAAATGGTTCTATTTTTGCTCCCTGACTAGTCTAAGGGGATTTTCAGACAAAGCCCACATGAATACTTGTGTTTGCCAGTCTAATGTTTATTTTCTGTGAGACCTTTTTGTAACTTTAGCTTAAATGCTGTAAGAAGGGTTTTGCTATAAGCCCTTTACCAAACCACTCAGCAAACCAAGAGAAAAAGCCTATAACCTTTTAATAATAGTAAACTGTGGTTGAAAGAAATAAATTTAAAACGTGTATATATGTATATTATATATAACTGTAGAGCATAGGATTCCCTCCTTGTTACGCATGCATATTTTAATGAAGTGTGAATCAGGCACACATTTAGCAAGTCATGTTGCATATTCCACAAGAAAGTTTGTCTGTATTTCTGCCTGTTGTAAAGATGGCAAAAACAATTTGCCTACAATGACAGCATTACTTTCCATATCTCCTGTGGTGTTAAGAAGCTGTTTTGATGTGGTTTTGCAGGTGCTGTTTACAGCACAGGTATCACTAGGAGGGAGAGAGCAAAAGCAAGAACAACAATAGAAACAAAGATGAGGGACGGAAGATGTAAAGGGAGAGGAGAAAGAAGTCACAGGGATGGAAAACACTATGCCCAGAACAAGGAACTAAATCCTGATTCAGTTGCTGCTGGTTATTGGAGCCCAAGCAGAAGGGAAACCTCAGTTTCATCGTTTCATCACTTTGTGCATTGATAGCTTTTAAAATATATGGGAATGTATGTCCTATATGTATGGGAATATCCACTCAGAGTAGTCTGGAAGACTTCTTGCCACTTCTGTACTCTAGACTATCTTTCAAACCTAATGCTACATTTCTGCTTGGAAATGGTGCTTTTTAAAAAATCTTTTTCAGTTGTCATTTGTTGTTTTATTTGATTTTTCCCTAACTCTACATCTCCATCTTACATCTACATCTGTGATAGGTGCTTGGTGTATGTTGTGAGAACACCATTATGTACAAGTGTGCTCACTGTGCCGTGACTATTGTTGTCACTGAGTGAGAAACAAGTTTTTTAGTTCCCAGCAGCCATAACAGTTTAGCATTATGTATATGGGTTCAATAAAGCCTTGCTTAAAGGACAATGGCCTTATAACTTCCACACAACATGGAGACAGACAGGATGTGGAAAGAGCAGTAAAAGTTGATTTGAGATCCCAGCCTCCAAAAATGTCAAGGTGTTGATATTTCTGTTCAGGTCCATTTCTCTTTACCAGATGGACTGTCCTTGGAAGATAAAGAAAGATGAAGGTGGGTCTGTCCTTGTACACAACTGTGCTGGTGGCTATTCAGTAACCGGGTTGTAATGGCCAAATTGAAACAGATTCCTTGAAGCTGGCCCTTGCTCCCTGGCCAAGGAAATTAAATAGGAAGGAGGACAGTCTAAAACCAATCTGATTCTGCCTCTGAAATACAAGTGGTATGTCCCAAATCTGAGAAAGATACTTGACCAAAGCTCTGTACCAAATCTCTTCAGTAACAATATCCTTTCCTAGCTGCTCTCACAGTAGATACATGTCACCTCAGGGTATATGATGAAATAATGATGTAGCCTGTGAGAGGAACAGTTTCCAAGAAAATACAGCAAGCTGATGATGGACAGCAAATCAAGCCTCTATTGGCAGCAGCCTCCTGAGGTGCTCTGAGATCTAATTGTCCTAAGGGCTGAGCTCTAAAGAAAACTTTCTAAGCTCTATAAGAATTTTCCCTTGCCTTAGATGGCATCTTACAAAACACTTCTTTGGAGTGTTATGCCAAAGCTTGTAGGGCCACACTGGCCTCAGATCTGCAACCTCAAGGCTGTTTATGGGCAGTCCTTGTGAGAGAGGTTTCCTGGACTTCACTAAGTTAAGGTTTTCCTTTCACCCTTAGTGAGGGGTTTTCTGTTCTTCCTTTGCTCATTCCTCATGACACATAAGGTACAGAATCCACTAGAGTAATTAGTTCCATGTATTTTGGCTCTAAAGCTCAGTGGATATTTAATTTCACCATTCAACCAACATCAGCTGAAGATCATTAATGACCTAATACAAAATGCAGGAAGCAGTAGGCAATGGAAGAACAGTTCTCATGAATTTTCCCAGCCTCTGGCTCAATCTGTAGTGCTCACCCTTTAATTTGTTTCCTTGCTATCAGAGTAAATCTTTTCATTGCCGTATTCCCAGGTGAGCTTTTGTAGAATCATGTTGCTCAAAAATATGCCCCCTGCCCCTCACCCAAAAAAACCCCAAACAAAACTAAAACAAAACCCAAATAAGCAAGGACAGGTAGCAGCACAGCTAACTGGATCGATGGCAGAGAAGAGCTTGCTGTCCATTTCATTTTTCAGGAATCTGCAAGCACTGTGACCAGGAACAGAAGCACTAGAGAAAGGTTGTATCTGGAGATGAAATGAGGCAGAAGATCTGAAACAAGATGAAAAAAAGCTTTATTCAAAGTTAAGAGCATGTTTCTGCTCAAGCTGTTGAGGCAACCTGAGTTCATTTAAGCTGATCACCAAGTTCCTTGGAAGTGAGAGAAAGATCGGAAAAAACTTGTAAAAATAGTGACACCCTGAGTCTCTTGATCATTGAAGTCAGGGTCTGATGTCTGTTATTTGTATTCTCACTTCCAACTTCCTTGTGTCTTACAGAATGAAGTCCTCTTTGGCTAAAGATGTGACAAATATAGACCGCACAAATTCAGGAGGAAAGCATCCTGCTTTGACATCTGATTAGAAAGAAGGGACAGAGACAGAGGCACAAAATATATTAATGGTAAAATATAGGCTTTTCACAGCCCAAAACTGTCTTGTTCAACCCCGTCTGGGTGCAAGCCATGCTCCAGGCCAATGTCTGGGTACCTTCTCCAGTGTACCCCCTCCAGCTAGAGTTAGTCAACACGGGGTGTATTAGTTTGGGTGACTGAGTGTAATGTTTTGGAATTAGCATCATGTAAGAGCAGGTTTGTATGTGGGGTCTTGCAAAACAGGCAGATCAACCACAGGATTAGAAATAACTGGTCACTGTAACAAGCAGGAGCTCCACAAAAAAATTTCAGGGATAAAGTCAGTGTAGCATTGAATTATTCTTAAAATGAATCTAAAAGCCCCAGGAGATTGATAGTGAAAGGCAGTCTCATCTTAAGTTTTTAGAATTATTTGAACAGGTTTGGTTTCCTTTGTTCTCTTTATTCGAATGTCTATTTTCTGAAAATATAGTTAGGAATAAGAAGTCATTATGAGACAAAGAATGGTATGATCCCTTTTGTTCCAATTTTTTTCCTAAATGAAATTTCAGCTACATAGTCACATCTAAAGAAAATTCTAATGTTCCTTCCAACAAAGAATAACTGAATTTAAATAAAGGAAATTTGGACTACTTTGGAATTTAAATTCATGTTGTAAATGCCACGCCTAACACCTGTTTGGATGGAGTTGTGACTGAACAGAAATGCAAGTAACTCTTGGGATTCGTGCCTATTAGTGGTCTTCATTCCTTTTGTTTTTGCTGAGCAGTTGCAAATTCCTAACTCCTTTAAGTTCTAGCATGATCTTCAAACTGTCAAAAGATCAGTGCCAATAGGAAAGTTATTTGTCTTCAGTTTAGGAAGTTCTATTGCATTTTAAAAAATGCTATGAATCTGTTTAGTATTTATAGTTATTTGTGCTCCGCTTCACGCACTTCTTTATGGAATTATTTTAGAATACCCTTGTGCTATGTTTGGTTACGGACAAAGCGCTGTAGCTCATTGTGGCTTCATGTGTTTCTGACAGCTCCCTGGATATGTCCTGTTTTGTTCTACTTAATTGGGGGGTGGGTGATTTACAGCCTCTGGGTCATCTGTGGCTTGCAATTTTGCTTCACAGAGCCTGTGGCAGATGATCATTTTATTCTGGATAACACAGAGATGCATATTAATGGAAGGTCTACCAAAGACATTTTAGAGGTCCATCCGGATGAGGAAAAATGTCCTTATCCTAATCCAAAGTAGCATTCAAAGGGGCAATAATGGCAAGAAAATAAAAATTTTGTTTTGTGCATCACCGTGTTTAGATGTGGACCAGGAATTTCCAAGTAAAATCTCCATGGTAATTTAGACCAGCATTCTTTCTGTTATGGGACTAGAAATCTGCTGTTAAAGGGACTTTTGAGATGTCCTTGAAGATGTTAGCTGGTACCGTAATGATAAATGGTAATGACTTTGATGGCTGTCAGGCTGGGTTGCCATAGCTGTGTCTCTGGGAATGTTCCTCCTGTGGACGAGGTCTGCTGTCACTGCTATCTGGTAAGGGAGCAATGTGTTTAGCATAAATGCCACTCTGTCTTCAAATTGTCATGACACTTGAACTTCCTGCAGACACAAAAGGTGCCCAAAGAGTCTGCGGTAAGATTTGTCCCCTGATGGGGTGAAAGGATAAAGAAATACCAGTCAGTTCCTGAACTCAATACCGGGAGAGCAGGGCCGCAAATACCAGTGTTTATCCCCAAGAAAAGCACACGCGGGAGCTGTCAAATCCCGGTAACGCCACAAGGAACAGCCAAATGCTGCCCCTGTTCCACACCCCACAGACCGGGCTGTGGTCAGAGCGGTACCAGCTGTTCGCTAAAAGACCTGCCCTCTCACTTTTTGGCTATTCCCATTCCCCGTCCCCACGCTCCCAGCTGCCAGCACACCCACGCAAGCTGCCTCCTCTGTGGGCTCCCGGCGACAGCGGGGCAGCAGGGAAGAGCTCTCGGGATGGACACACGGCATCCTCCCCGCTGTGTCCCCATGAGAAGGTATTTTTGGAGGAGGTATTGCGATAAAGGACTGGAAGCCTTCAGTTCAGTCCTCACTGCTCAGAGAAGGAATGGCTATTCTTTTTTTTGCCCAGCAATTTCTAATTGTAGTAACAGTTACACCGTCAACAGATGGTTTGGCTCATAGAAAATCTCTGAAGAAATTAAAACATCACAGGTTGGTAAAAGAGGTAACTGTCACTGGCAGATGAGCATTCAGACAGACTGAATCAAGCTTCTTTTCCTAGCACCCGTCAAAACGCTTGTTTTATATATTGCAACAGTTCTAGAAGTTTCTTAATCTCCTGGCTTTACCCGTTTTCCTGAACCCTTGGAAAGACTGGCACCGCCCGTTCCACAGCGGTGCTGCATTCTCCGTCTGTGGGTTACAGAGCAGAGTGATGTACCTACTTGTGCTCAGGGCCTGGAAACAGACAATTTGGTGCATTGCAAATCAGTTTCAAACTCCATTTTGTTAGCAGCATCCTTGGACTGCAAGTTATAAATAATGCCAACAATTCTAAACATCAGAAACCTTATGAATTATGAGCTTTTCATCAGAATAATGTGTAGGATCAATAGAAACAGAAGGTGTCTACATAAGCACATTCCATAATTACTGCTTATATCTGCATAAATCAATTTATAAGTATACTTCGGGAAAAAAAGTTCATTTTTTTAAGATGTATTAAAATAATAGTATCTTGATGGAAGGTTACATCCCATCTCCCTTTTAATAATACCTCTTAAGAAAATTTAATTTCAGCTTCAAAATGAGCTACATTAGATATCAATCCTGGATAAATGGATCTGACACATTTATGTTTCATTATTTTATTTTATTCCCTCCCCTTCTCCAAAGGAAATGAATCAATCATTTTGTTACTCTTCAGTTCATCTTACTCTTCCTTGTGCAAAGCTATGTCCTTGAAATAATCAGGCCTCTTTGACAATCAGTTAATAAACAGACACTTAAATATTCTTTTCTTGCAGTCTAATAGGCAGGCAATGAGGTTGAAAGACGTTGCATAGTGCACATCGTACTTGTTCCCTTTCTCAGATTAATCTAATAAACACTCAAGCTCTCTAGTACTTTAAAGAAGATTTATTTCTACCGTCTAATCAATCAGTTAAAGACAAGATAGGAAAATTCAGTAATTTAGATGCAAAGTTTCTTGTGTTTATAGGTTTGATCATTCTTTCTTGGGATAAGTCCCATTTGATTGGGTTCTAAATAGGGAAACATGACTGTGTCATTCCACAGGGAAACAGCCATGAATGAGACTAGTATTTCCAAGTAATTTTAATTTATAGAAAGTTATTTTCATTAGTCTGTTGTGTTAAGAGGTGGTAGTGTAAGGCTGCAGCAGAACAAATAATGCATATTTATTTAAGAAGTGGAAAGAGATGATGGAGACCCATTTGTCAGTTCTTTGTAGCATTCAAATGTTTAAAACACTTTGGTAGCAAGAGTAACTCAAGATGTCAAAGTAGCTGAAAAACATCATCAGGTAAAATACAGGTTTCCCAAAGGTATATCACAGAGGAGTAACTTAATAACTGTATTTGATAAGAGAATTTCTCTTTTTAGGAAAGACAGGTGTTCTTGTCTTTAAAAAAGCATTTCATAGGTTCCAAACAGGAAAAAAAAAATAGAGAAGGAAAAGAAAATGAGAAGATTAAAATAGGAATATTATGATGGAGGAATAAGAAATTAGAAGATAACAAGCAATGTTGAGAGGAGCTATATGAATCTTGAAAAAAGTAACTAATTCAGTTCATAAAGAACACATTTTGGAATTGATTGTGCCTAATATTTTCAATAATAACCTTGTTTTAACACACTCCCACTTCTTAGGCCAATATGTTGATGAATTGAAGATGGAAAGTATTGTTAACAGAGATGGTCAGGTTATCCTACAGAAAGAATTTGAGGACTAGAGTCTTAAAGTTGGGATGGAATCAAAAATACAAAATTTATTAAAAAATGCATGTAAAATGTATGTGTTTAGAAGCTAAGAATGGAAGAAAATTGGGTTTGTCAGCTGGAAACAACTGACAACTGGAGAGTATGAATACACTCAAGAGTCAAGTATGACTGTTAGCCAAAGTGGTGCTGCACATTAAAAAGTCAAACGCAGTCCTAGGAAGTACCGAGCTAGATATCAATTCTCTTATACAGAGATTGCTATCTAGTCCAGGATGTAAGAGTAGTTCACAAAGTTTTCCTTTCTTGCACGTGCAGTATAAAAAAAGACTGGGTATTTTTTCTTTCTTCTTTCATTCGGGACTCAATAATGAAAACAAGTGAAACAACCTATTTCACTGAGGTCTCTTTGCAGCTGAATTCACAACTGCCGACCCCAAGAAGGGAAAGGATTGTGTGAGATTTTTGGTGTCAAACTAAGCTTTCCCTCCTTGTACAATATATTTCACTACTACAAGTGAGAAATCCTCAGAGGAGGAGGAAAAAGAAGGTCGCAGCTGCCCTATTTTGTCTTCCGGCTATAGTGCCCTATTGGTCTTTGGTTTTGGCTTGGCAAACAGTTCATTTGGCCCTTTTAAATGTGCAAAGTGTTTCTCAGGATCAAGAAAGAATCAAGACCATAAGATAAATGTCAGGCAAAATCTATGCATTCAGATAATAAGAACAGTGGTGAAAAAGACCCAAAATGTTAGACAACACTTAATTTTTCATGATATTTCTCTTTTTTTGTCTTTGTCTGTCCACCTGTCTGTCTGTCTTCTACCTTCCACATTAACCGCTTAGAGTAAGGAAATAAGAATCTTATTAAATCTCCCCAAGGGTATCTGGCTATGGTTTACAACTGATATTTACAGGTCCATATAAACTAGGATTAAGGGTAATTTCAGACTATTCTTCTTCAACTCATGCCTCTGGGCAACATATTGTCCTGAGTGTCTCTGACATCGCCTATGGCATTAAGGAATAATCAAGTTAAAATTAAGATTGGCAGCAAATGGAATGTGATTCTGCCTGTGGGGTTATTTGTTCAGTATTATTATTCCTGTGAAGGTTGGCAAGCAATTGGATTAGACCTATTTCCAGGCAACCAAAGTTGAAGTACAGTTTCTGAGTTGCAAGACCCTAGTTCAGCTATGAGCTGTATGCGTTTTTTGAAATGTTTCTTGAGGAAAATGCAAGAAAAACATAGGAATAATTAAAACTTGTAGTTAAGTCACATAGAAGCGTGCATAATGAGGTTGTTCCAAATCTTTAAAGATTATCTTTGAATTATCATTCAGAAACTTCCTTATCATGCAGTAACAGACTCTTCACTATGAGGGTGGTGAGGATGGTGAGGCACTGGAACAGGTTGCCCAGAGAAGTTGTGGATGTCCTATCCCTGCAAGTGTATAAGACCAGGTTGGGTGGAGCTTTGAGAAACCTGCTTCAGTGGAAGGCGTCATTGCCCATGACAGGGGAGTTGGACCTATGTGATCTTTAAGATCCCTTCCAACCCAAACCATTCTATGAGTCTATGATTCTCCCTTACTACTTAGAAAGAGCTTTTGAAAAAATGCACCACTCTTGAGAATTACACACTCCTTTCTAATCAGGAAACAACCTGTGTATATATATGTGACCTCTGTAAGTGTATCTCAGCACCCTTAAAATGCATACATTTTCACAAGACCCCTTTGAGACACACAGAAGGAACACGTGCAAGGCATTGTTTATGAGGCCTTGTTTGTGCACTTGCAAAGTCATGAGGCTACTGTGGTATAAGATCTATCCCATTTCAACAGTCTACGGCATCGTTCTGCCTCTCTTTGTCGCTCTGCACAACCATGCTGACATTTTCTGCCACTAACTACCTCAGTGCAATCAAGACTACCATATCCTTCCCATGGACACCAGCAGCTGTTCCTTCCTTTACACCTTAAAGCACTTAATTTTTCATATCCAGCTGAGACCAGGACACTGACCAAAACACATGTGCTGCCTTTTCCTTTTTCAGCTCATAGTGCCTGTAAAATACTGCAGGCCGGGGAATACGAGCTACCAAGATCTGGATTTAGAGCATCTTTGGTAGGAAGCCTTCCCTCACAAAGATACAGCCTGTCTGCTGGTGGTGTCCCCTTGATGTATGTTCACCTCAAGCTTCGCCTTTGTGACTTTTGTATACAGGTGCTTTAGCAAGACAAATTCTTTTGCAGGCCCGCTTGCAGGTGGACTGCTAGAAGGCCATCTCTGGATAGGACAAAGCATGTCTGCAAACATAGGGCAGGTTTCAACATACATCTGCTGTAGGAGAGTCTTTCTGGTGTTATTGCCTCCCTGCTGTAGCTCTTCTGAGCAGCAAGCAGACTGAGAACCACATGGTGCTTTTCGTACTGTCTTTGAAAGAGATTATCCAAACCCTCTGCATGGTGAGCGTTTGGGGGAAGAGGACTTGGGGCTAAATCAAGACTACTCTAATCTGGCAATGTAAATGTACCTGAAGGATCATGTCCAGAGGCACCAGATACTTTGGTGTCCTTAAAACAGCGGTATAAAATAGCTAAGTATATTTGACAGTCCCAGTCACCTAAGATCATAGGATCAGGTTGGAGAGCTAGTGCTTGTCCCACAATCCCAGGCTACTGATCAAACCACAGGACTTTTCTTCCTCTTATGACTCTCTTTTTCTACAGAAATCGTGTTTTTGTGGACTGGGGTTTATTTTTCTCTTTTTTTTGTTTGCAGTGGGCAGGAATGGACATCTGTTTTACTCAGATTTAAGAGTGTAGAAAGGCCATTAATTTCCCCATGGACTGTAGCTCAGTGGTACAAAGAGTGAGCCTGATTTTCAAAGAATTCATCACTAGTATTTTCTGCCTGCAAGCACTACTCGAAATCAGTGTTCTTTGTTGTCATTATACCATAATAAAGGCACTACAGAGAGAATTGTAACTATTCTCTGCAGGTGTTGAAATAACAAAACTGGGCACTACCCTTCCTAAAAGGTCCATTTTCTCCATGGATTCAGCTCCCATCATGTTTGTCAAGAGGCAGTATGTGATAATGACATGTCCTGTGGAAACTATGAAGTCAGAGCAATTACAGAACAAAGCATTTAAGCTCACTTCCTGCCAGGCTTTGCTGGTGTTTTTTTTTAGAGGAGGAGATTTTTTTTTCACTTGACACCTGCAGAATACATAATGTTTTATTTGACTGGCATTCAAAGCAAATCAACAAACATCATGAGACCTTCACAAGGGGAGGGAAGTGGTGGAGATTCTACTATGTATTTTGGGGGGGTCATTTTCAGACAGAAGAGGAAGTCTTCATTCATGAAACATTACTTTGCTTTGCTGGATAAAGAACTGGCTGTACGGCTGAGCCCAGAGAGTTGTGGTGAATGGAGTTAAACCCAGTTGGTGGCTGGTCACAAGCGGTGTTCCCCAGGGCTCAGTTCTGGGCCCAGTCTTGTTCAGTATCTTTATCGATGATTTGGACGAGGGGATCGAGTGCTCCCTCAGTAAGTTTGCAGATGACACCAAGTTGGGTGGGAGTGTTGATCTGCTGGAGGGTAGGAGGGCTCTGCAGAGGGATCTGGACAGGCTGTATCAATGGGCTGAGATCAACTGTATGAGGTTTAACTAGGCCAAGTGCCGGGTCCTGCACTTTGGCCACAACAACCCCATGCAACGCTACAGCCTTGGGGAGGAGTGGCTGGAGAGCAGCCCGGCGGAAAAGGACCTGGGGGTGCCGGTTGACAGCTGGCTGAACATGAGCCAGCAGTGTGCCCAGGTGGCCAAGAAGGCCAACAGCGTCCTGGCCTGTATCAGGAATAGTGTGGCCAGCAGGAGTAGGGAAGTGATCGTGCCCCTGTACTCGGCACTGGTGAGGCCGCACCTTGAATACTGTGTTCAGTTTTGGGTCCCTCACTACGAGAAGGACATGGAGGTGCTCGAGTGTGTCCAGAGAAGGGCAACAAAGCTGGTGAGGGGTCTAGAGCACAAGTCTTATGAGGAGTGCCTGAGGGAACTGGGGTTGTTTAGTCTGGAGAAGAGGAGGCTGAGGGCAGACCTTATCGCTTTCTACAACTACCTGAAAGGAGGTTGTGGCGAGGTGGGTGTTGGTCTCTTGTCCCAAGTAACCAGCGATAGAATGAAGGGAAATGGCCTCAAGTTGTGCCAAGGGAGGTTTAAACTAGATATTAGGAAAAATGTCTTTACTGAAAGAGTGGTCAAACATTGGGACAGGCTGCCCAGGGAGGTGGTGGAGTCGCCATCACTCAAGCCTTCAGAAAACATGTAGACGTGGCACTTCAGGACATGGTTTAGTGGGCATGGTGGTGTTGGGTTAATGGTTGGACTTGATCTTAAAAGTCTTTTCCAACTTTAATGATTCTGTGATTTTGTGATTCTCCTGTCACCTAATATTTTCCTCATGCTATGTGGAAAATGACCATCTCAAATAGCTCCTGCTGATGACTTTCATGAAAATCACACTAAGGGTGGAGGGGGGAAGTTACTTGCAGCACAGCCAAGGAAGAATGCATTTGGTTGAGACTTGTTGGCACCAGTGTATTTTGGAAATTTTCTGGCTGAGCAGGTCTCAGCCTCCTGAAGACTTGAGAGATGGAAGAAAAAAATGAATTTTGACCCTTACACATTCTGATATGAGAAATTGGGGGTAGGAGGAAAGAGGAGGAGGGAGGAGAGAGAGAGGAAAATTAATAAAGTTGCATAAGAAAACCAGTAAGGTGATGAGTGAAACACTCAGTATTAATGCACTGAACCCCAGAATTCTCAACCAGGAGAGAAATTCTGCAAGCCAGTCCGTAAGTTCCTTCTCCAAAACCCTGTTTATGTCATGCAAACCCATCCATTTTTCATCAGGTACCGCAGGTATCTATTTGTCAGGCATGATTTAGTCTTACTGAAAGACACGCTGAGACAGGGATCTCAGATTGTAACTATCGGCACACCAGGATGTGTCAGAATACAAAACTCTACAGTTGATGCTGATTTAACATAATATCTGCTGTGGTGACTAGAAAAAGAAAAGAAATGCCTGGACCTCTGTGATCCAGGGCACAAAACTGGCAGCCAGGGAAGGTTGTTCAGCTATTATGTGGGTTGGCTACCCCCAAAGGGCTAGAGAGGCGGATTAGATAAGTGCATGGTGAGGTGTCATTGCAGCCCATCTAGTATCAGCTCCCTGGGGACAGAGTGTACCTGGGGAATGGCTTCTCTGAATCATTTTATGGTTCATTGACTCTGGACCCAGGAGAAAAATATGATTCCTTACCTGGCTCTGCTGATTTGGCTTAGGTTCAACTTTGTGGTCCCTCAGCTCACTGGTTTCTCAAGTATCAAGCAGAAGTAATGTGTGTACACCTGTGCATGCACCTACATATACATTTATGTGCATATATACACAAATATATGTGTATTCCCATCTTTCTTTAGACTTTTAGAATAGAAACTGTTGCCTACTATGAATCTATCAACAGTATTTTTAATACAGTGTTTTCTACAAGGTCTTTTGAAGGTCTGTGTGGCTTTTAAAGCTCTTCTGAAACACATTTCCTGTTTTGAAATGCTTTCAGTAAAATTGGTTCTTGAACATGCTGTGTCGAGTAGAGGTTAGTACCAATGGTGTCTGTGCATGGTATGCTCAGACATACGTGAAATAAAGAGGACGTGATTCTCCAGCACCATTCAATAAGTAGCTTTAATTGCAATTGTGAGAGCTTCAGGAGAATTTGAACCTCCTGATTACATGAATCTTAGATTTGTCTGTTCATCCAGTTTTATAAGGATGAACCAGGCATTCACTCAGCCCTGGGATTGAGGTCAGAGTCTGCCTGCGTAGTTTTATGGAAAAGGTACATCTAACCTGCGTGCCCAGCCCAGGTCTGAGACAGAATTTGTGCTGACTGATCCCCCTTTTATACAGCTGCTCTTCCCTTAAGTAGGGTCGTGGCACTGTCATGATCTCTGTAGTCAGCGAAGCTCTAATCTACCGAGTTCAGTCATGGGTCTTCCTGGGAGCGAAAAGGTTATGGAGACCAGAGCTCTGACAGGGCAAGTGAAATTTCTTTATGGTTAACATTGCTTTTAGCAGGTCATTCACTTGTCTGAGAGAAAACTTTAGACCTTGCCACTTCCCAGAATGGGAAAAAGTGCATTCCTGTGTCCTTGCTGGGTGGGACCATGCAGGTTTTCTGGCTCCTGAGGATCAAGGTCAGACATGAGACCCTTGTCACAGCTGTGGAGTGCACATCCCCATGGCCCTCTTAGCCTTAAACATCATCCACCAGCAAATATAGACATTTGCAAATAATCGGGCTTTCGCATAGACGTCAAGTCTGACAAGGGTAAATTTACCCTTTTCAACTGACTTCTGCAGAAGAGAAGTTCTTCCTGGTGGAGAAATTCTTCCTGGTGTTGCAAAAAGCTGCTGTCTGTGGACAGCTAAATCACAGTGAGTCCCTCAGGCTTCATTCTGACGTGGGGGCTGTTATTACACAGATTACAGAATTCCTTTTAGCCATAAGACCTTTGATGTATCTAGTTCTGGGCAACATTCTACCCTGAGCATGAGGCCATAATCAGAACATGTATGTAGTACTTACTAGCTGTAGCAATTAGTACTTTTGAGATCACAGGGATGTTCCTGCAAATAAAGGTAAAATGGCTTATGTTTTCGGTACAACCTGTTGAGACACCAATTATTTTCAATGACCAGACAAATTTTAATTTTTGTTAGTGATTCAGATGGGTAGGTAGTTTCTTGACTATTACAGGTCTACAGCTTTTTCAAGTGGACATGTATAATGTATTTTATGTAAACATATGTGCAAAATACTAAAATTTAGAGTACATATCCAGTCTAATTTCACTTGAAAATTATAACCTGCTGTCTTTATACTAAGACAAGTCTGTCACTGAAGGACAAGCCTGCAAGGAAAATGCATTCAGATGAAGCACAAATCTTTTTTCATCAGCAATCTTTGATCCAGAGATGACTTCTGCCTGCCTCTTAATTTTAATTTTATTTATTTATTTTGCCCTTCAGATATTGAGTAAGGGTTTCCAAAAGCTTTGTTAATCATTGGAATATGAGGAGCTAACCTTATCAATCTGTTTCCTGTGTTCAAAAGAGAGATCATATGCCTGAAGTAATGATGTGTTATAGAGTCCATTTCCCTGGACTGAAATATGCTATATAACTGCTGAAGCAGATCAATAAAAATATAATGATTTTGGAGAAAAATGTCTTTTTAACAAGACAGATTATTGCTTTTCCAATAAATCAACTTTTTAGCTAAAAATTTTCTAGTTTCAATCAAAACCCTCACAATAATTCCTCTTCTTCCCTTCATCACAAAACCAATCTTTTTGTGAAAGAAAATGTCTTCAGAAATTATTTATAATGAAAATTATCTTTGGATATAATTTTAATGGTGAAAAATCCTAACAATTGCTCAAATAGTTCACTTGATGCAGTTCACTGCATCAATATTCAGTGATGGAGACAGTAAGCAGAAAGCAGTCAACTTAAAGTACCACCTGAATTTAAACTGTTATTGAGCTGAATTTGCAAACTAGGCACCATATTTTTCAGCTACAGATTTATGATACACATACAAATGCAATGCAATTTTTTGTAATTTAAATACCAAAGTGAAAATTCTGTATCTAGAGGTTACAAGACAATACTCAAGAGTAAATGAGGGATTTTTTTTGCCCATTTAAAAAGAATATGAAAAAAAAGTGTTGATGAAATCCAACTGAACTGTTTAGTCTGAGTTTCAAGACCAGTTTAAGATATTCTTTTTTAACTGCATGTCCAAAAGAGTTTCGAAATAAAGGTAAATATGCAGTGTCCTTAAAAAGACACATTACACCCATAATACCCCATATACCCTCCTGAATTGCTGCATTAGGTATTCTGTCTTTTTAATATTGGCTTGTGCATTTCAGCTGTGTTATGCTGTGTCCTGTTTTCTGCTGTCCATCACTGTAATGGAAATGATCAGGTTTAAAAAAAAAAAATCAAGCTAATATGGTTTTCATTCATTCTTGGACTGAGTAGAGAAGAGGATTGCATCCAGTAGATTTGCACCTGTAAGCCTGAGTTCCCTCAGAGGACTGGCAGAGAAAAAAGTCTGCTATAGCTACTTTTTTTCAACGGCAGGTCAAGAATGACTTACAAGTGAGATGAGTGGGTTGGCATCATCGCAGTTTCTTGCAGCTTTGTGTTTGTGTAAGAAAAAGATGTAAGAATATCAAGGTGTGATTCATTATCTCAGCCCAGAAATCATTAAAGGTGTAACAATCTAAACTAGCTCTGAATAGAAGTTCGTAATACTGGCTCACAATTATTTTTACTGATGGGAAATGGAGATAATGAGAAATTTTTATTTTCCTATTTCTCTTCCCCGCTCTGGAAAAGTGATAATATGAAAACTCCTTACTGGCTAAAACATAAAATATAGATATAATTCTTTCTTTAAACAGACAAAAATGACCATGGCATGTTCTGATGATGGTGACAGTGACAATTCTATAAAACACGTATAGATAATTATAATGCTGTATGTTTAGTTTACATGATATGGATAAATAATGACCTGTCTTACCACAGACCTTGCCTGTGACCCAGATATAGCACTCAATGTTCTGTGAATATAGTGCAGCAATGACTAAGATAATTCCAGTACTGGTATTACAAGAAAAAGAACACAAAGTAAGAATAGCTGCATTAGGTCAGGCAAAGTCCCAGCCAGTCTCTTTCTTGGTTGCTAACAGCAGATGATGCTGGATGCTTTTGAACATATTTGTGAAATACCCCTCTAGTTTCTGAAAACACTGAACTAGAGGTTATACCCAGATTAAAGAGTTTAACAGGTACCAGTGAGGTTATACCTTGTTTAACTTCTACTTTAATCCATAAATACTTTGACCATCTGCAGAATACTGTGTCAACAAGGTTCACAATTTAGTTATGTGTTGTTGGGAAATGTTCTTCTGTTCTGAGCTTTATAAGCTCTGACACCCATTAATAATACAGTGTATCCTCTGTTCTTAGGCTGGAAAGCAGCAACTCATCATCTCTTTTTCACTGTCTTTACATAATATGTGATTTTTGAGAAATGACTGTATACCCATGACCCTGTCATCTATCTCAGAAGCTGAAACTTTCCAGTCTCTTTACTGTCACCTTGCATGGTCGTCATTCTAACTTTCTTGATTAAGTTGTCATTCTGTTTTGTGCCCTTTTGAGTGTGCCCCTTTTTTGGTGTAGAATGAGAAGAGCTCCTCTCGGGAGTCAGGATGATGGTGGGCCAGAGATGTACGCAGTAGCTTAATAGGGGTTTTTGTTTAGTTCTCCATGGTTTTCTTAATAATTACTCCATTGTTTTCATCACTGATCTGATGTTTTCAGGGAAATGTCCACATGTACTCCATAATCTTCTTGCTGAGTTATGAACAGTTATCATTTCAGCAAATCTATTTTGTTACTCCCTTCATGACTCCTTTCCACATGCTTTGATTCACACCTACTAGAAGTTACCTCTTGTTGGTTTTGCCACCTTAATTACTTTTCTTTCTGTACTCTGACCTAGGTCTATGAAATACTTGGAAGTTTAAAAAAGGCACAAAACCTCTACCATTAAAGAAGAAAACATAGGGGTTTTTTAGACTGACAGAAATGAGGAGGTGGATATGATAGCTGGGGGCAGGCTTAAGGCACTCAGATTCGCAACAGCCAAGATAATTTGTCAGAAGCTTACTGCTGAGCCCATCATTAAATATATACAGATAGAATTAGTGTTCCCAAGTGCATTATTTTCTGTTTGCTTCCACTGGCTGTTTTATCGTTGTCTCACTCAGTATCATGAGATACTCTATAGTTCCTCCTGTTCTGCTCCAGTTTTAACTACCTTATTCTTTTCTGTCCAAATTATTCATTGTCAGCAAACTTCACCTCAATATTATTCATTCACTTTTGCAGATCACTTATGAAATTGTTACATAGTGGAAGTCCGAGCCAGCACAGATTCTGATGGGAATCCTGTGGTAACTTCTGCATTCTCCTTCAAAAATAAGCATCATATTTATTCACTTGAATCTTCTGTTTAATACAAGAGAATTGCCTCTCTTATCCCATGAGAATTTAACAATTTGTAGAGGACTGAAAAGTTTGATTTAAGCCACCAGGGATATGACATTCAGGGTGCTTCCTGTAGCCCTAATGAAGAAAGAGTATATAGGTGGACTCAATGGACTCGATGGATCATGGACTCAGTGATCCTTTTATAGATCCCTTCTAGCTCGAGACGTTCTATGATTCTAGATGTAACTAAGTTAAAGAATTGGTGTCCAACCTAGAATATGTCTTTGATATGAAGAGTCTACCACCTAAACAGGCATGCAAGATAAAGGAAAGAGAAAAGGCATCACCAGTTCTCTTCTGTAGAAATGGAAATAAAGTGATTTAATCAAAGTCATCTAAGACAGGATGGATAGCTGAAGACTAATCTCCCTGTTTACATGTCTCTCTCCTTACAGCATGTCCTAAAAGTACATCCTCAGCTAGCTCAACTGTAGATGTCTCCACTATCAATATCCGGGGGTAGCATGTAATCTAGTGTGTGGTAGGTATATCTGCACATGAGACTCATGCTTAGGCAATAGTAGAAACTAACAGATTCCAGGGTGGGTTTTTTACAGACCCTTCCTACAAATTTCTCAAGGGAGATTCAGATTTCTGGATTAGGTAGATTTCTGAAGAAATTATATGAACTTGTTTTTAATGTCACCTTTTGTGAATTGCCTAGAAATAATGGACCATGGCTGAAAGTTCTTCTAGAGAAGACCTATGGGAAAGATCATAGAAATGGAGTATTACTGCCTCTTGGGTGATGACCACACTTTACTGTATTGCAGCACAAACCGTTAAAATGTATGCATAGAATCTGAATAAGGGTCAACGGTGAAATACAAGAGGTTGAGAACAAAAAAGGGTGTTTAACTCCCATCAAAGTGCCAGGGCTTCAATACTGACAATTGTCAGCATCCCTAATTTTATTTCATTTTTATTTTTTAATAAAAACTAAAAAAAAAGAAAGAAGTCTAGCCTGACAATGTTATCTGCATGCAATTTTAGGCAGTGACATTTATTTATCTGCTTCTCAAGACTTTTTAGACTCTTTATTATCTCCAATATTATTTCAAAGATACAATAGAAACATAACTTATAAAGAGAGGAAATGTAATTAATATACACAGATTTTCTAGGCCAAGTATAATTTCACTATGTACTTCCAAATGCAAATTTAAAATACTTAGACAGAGATGGATGACCAGATTAGACATATGTGACAGACAGATAATTAGTGGTAATGACTGCATTGTAACAAAAAACAATTTAGCCAGCCACTGTGTGACAATTTTGCAGATGAAGTCCTGAACTTGTTTTAGAAAAGCAGTTTTCTTCTTCACCCTCCTCTGCTTCCACCATTGCCCTCCAGCTTAGAACCAATGGGCATGAAATAATGTTCCTTGTCTGAAACGAAACCAGAGCAGCTTCATCCTTGAAGCTACTCAGAAGTAAACATTTAAAATTTAAACTACGTTTACCTTGAGAACTAGAAGTAGTTAACTCAATTTAAAGACTTGAAATAGAAACCAAAATTAAATGTACTGCCTAAAGGATTAGACAATCATCTTCCTGTACAAACAGCATAAACAAGGAAATCGTGTTAGCTCTTAATGTAATTAGCTGAACCCAACAGTCTATGGATAAAACCTTTCTATGCACTTCTCAGAAAAACAGGGCAATCTTGGGAGGACTTAGAACTTGACAATTTGCATGAATTTCTAATGAGGCAAAATTCATTGAACTGATTAAATGAAATTCTTCCTATTATCTAATCTGCATAACTGCTAGCCCAGAAGAAATGAAAGCATTACCTACTTTCACACTGAGAAAAAGCAGTAAAAAAGAACAAAAAATTTGTAACCACACCATGACCTCAATTTTTTTTTTCCCTTCTGCTAAGCTACATAATATCTGGAATTGAATTACTTTATTTCTCATTCAGGGCAGCACAACCTTGGGAACATTTTCAAGCTAGATAAACACACCAGGGAACTGATCCAAAGGCCACTGAAGTCAAATAGAATTTCTAAAGATTTCAATGAGTTTGCATCGGAAACATATTTTGTGATATGTCCTCACTTGTAAGATGACATCATTCATTAATTGTTATCAAGAGATTTGTTTGAAGAGGATGATGTAGGTTATGAAATTATAAATAAGGAGATACTAAGAAGATGTGATTTTTAAATAACTATATAATCACAGCTAGACTAATTCAGAAATCGGATTTTTCCTCCTGTATAAAATTCTCATATTTCGATTTATGTTTTTATCCTAGTTGGGAAGAAATGACAAAGCATGGAGCTTGTTTCCTGGAACAAAATTTTTTGAACATAATTCCATTTAGAAATGTTTCATTTTTGTTTGGATTTCATCCAAAATTAAATTGTCTTAGCTATAACTGTAATGTGTGGAGAAATCTCAGCAGCAGTCACCGTTGATGAGACAGGTAGTATGGCCATAAAATCATTTCCATGGAGGAGAATGTGAGGAGCATTTATGTGAAATACACTTTCCATTAGCTTAGGCAAACTTAACCTAAATTAAAAAATGTTTTGTTTCCATTTGGCTTTCCTGCCCAAGGGAAATACTTAAAATAGTCTTAACTAATAACATTGTCCAAAATGAAACGGCAATTTTGCGGAAGCCAGCATTTGTAATGAACTAGTTGTTCCTATAAGCAATAGACCTAACAAGGTCTGTTTCTCTATGAGCTTTATATTTGATTGTATTACATTGGATTTCCTACCACATCCTCTACAGCTCCACATCCTCAAGCCAATAGCTTTATCTCCCTTTAAAGTACTTGAATGCCCTTGGTTTCCTTACTTGATATGAAAAAACCTACCTGTACAAAACGGATTTGTATGGATGTTCAGGGCCCACATAACTGTCCCTTGAGAGTATTCTTGACCTGCACCCTGTAGGAGTGGTGGTATTCAGGACCTGCACCACTGAGTGTAGGAGTCCTGTGTCTCAGCAAATTAAGTTGAAGTTGGCCAAATGAACAAAACTTGGAAACAAAACTAGGAACAGCAGAAGCAGGCTCTCTGTCATATAGTCTTCCTAATCCCATAACCCTTACCAGGTTTGGAGATATGAAGTAAAAAACAGATTTTGGTGAAAAATTCCTAATCCAACAAGACAGAATTATCCACTGTTACCCACTGACTTGCAGAATGTACACATTACTTTTCAGGAAATACTGAGGTGAAGAGCAGCACTGCAACTCAAAATAATGCTGAAACAAACATCATTGTCTTAGGATTCCTTCCTCAGCAGAATGGGCTGGAAACTGCATGAGTTCCAATTGCAGAGAGACTGATGGTCATTTTGTTTAAGTAGACATTGCCTAATGCATTGCTTTAATAAAGTGTTTGGAGTAGGAATGAGACAAGGACCACTCTTACTTTATAGGGTTGGGGATGTTTATTATCCACCACCAGATACAAACATCATATGTCAGGGAGTCAACAAGTAGCCCAGTGCTGTATGAACATTTCTGTGAGAGAAGAAATAAAGCGATGGAAAGACATTATGCCTTTACAGTCCGGTCTTGTATATTTGACTGTGGACAGTCAACACGACATGTTCACATGCCCAGAGAGTTGTGGTGAATGGAGTTAAACCCAGTTGGAGACTGGTCACAAGCGGCGTTCCCCAGGGCTTGGTTCTGGGCCTGGTCTTGTTCAGTATCTTTATCAATGATTTGGATGAGGGGGTTCAGTGTTCCCTCAGTAAGTTTGCAGATGACACCAAGCTGGGTGGGAGTGTTGATCTGCTGGAGGGTAGGAGGGCTCTGCAGAGGAATCTGGACAGGCTGGATCGATGGGCTGAGATCAACTGTATGAGGTTTAACTAGGCCAAGTTCCGGGTCCTGCACTTGGGTCACAACAACCCCATGCAACGCTACAGCCTTGGGGAGGAGTGGCTGGAGAGCTGCCTGGCGGAAAAAGACCTGCAGATGCTGGTTGACAGCCGGCTGAACATGAGCCAGCAGTGTGCCCAGGTGGCCAAGAAGGCCAACAGCGTCCTGGCCTGTATCAGGAATAGTGTGGCCAGCAGGAGTAGGGAAGTGATTGTGCCCCTGTACTCGGCACTGGTGAGGCCGCAGCTTGAATCCTGTGTTCAGTTTTGGGCCCCTCACTACGAGAAGGACACGGAGGTGCTGGAGCGTGTCCAGAGAAGGGCAACGAAGCTGGTGAGGGGTCTGGAGCACAAGTCCTATGAGGAGTGACTGAGGGAACTGGGTTTATTTAGTCTGGAGAAGAGGAGGCTGAGGGGAGACCAGGGGACATGGTTTAGTGGGCATGGTGGTGTTGGGTTGATGGTTGGACTTGATGATCTTAAAGGTCTTTTCCAATCTTAATGCTTCTGTGAAAGATGTGAACAAACCCTTCAAATTTACTCTCACTTCCAGTGACTGACTTCCCTTTATAAAGAGGGGCTGCACTTGAATTGGCCTAAGGATGTTACTTCTGCATCTCTGCAGAAGCAGAAAAACAGAAAAAACAGTAAACTCCTCTCACATTGGTGAAGTGGTGCCAGAAGCTGCTGTTTCTTTGGATGAGAGGGGACATAGCTGGTGGTGGCTTAATGCCAACAAGCCCAACACATCTGCCTAAACCTCCTGGGCTGAACCAAACTGGGAAAATGCCCATGGTAGTGGAGCAGACAGTGGAGCTGGTTTTGTCTCAGCAGGAAGGTGGACCTGGCAGCAAGGGAAGAAGGAAGTAGCAAAGCCTGGAACAAATAGCCAAACATGATGTCTGACACTGAACAGGGAATCTGTGGACATTGCAATGCCTCTTGCAAGGTGGGAGGGAGGCTAGGCAGAGCTGTGACCTGGAGGGGTAGTTTAGTATGGCAACTGCAACACAGTGATCCCTTGAGTCAGGAAACTTGATGGAATTTCCCTGCTGCCATCACCCCCATGTGGGGTCTGTAAAGCTGATTGACATGAACCCAAACAGAAGGACTGAAATCACAGGGGAAGGCCTACTGTTCCCAGGTTTGCTGCCTGAGATAGTCAAGTAACAACTAGCGCCTTGCTCAATTGCTATGCAGAGCTCAGATCCTCCCTCAAGAGTGACAAGGCGTTACACTTCATCCCTTCATAACAATTCAGTTCAGCCCGTAAGATGGAGCTCTAAATAGACTTGACACAGATATTGCATGGAGGTGAATGTCTCCCTCTTATTTATTAACCCTGTTGAATTTCCTAAATTTGATCTTAAAACTATCATGATAAGGAGCCTCTAGTTATGACTCACTGCAGATTATTAGGTACTCCGCAGACATATTACAGGGCAATCCACACAGTGCTGACTGTAGCACTGAGCTATTGCCAAGCAGAGTGAGATAAAGCATACTGTACATCCTGGATACAAACCTATGGCTTGTTGTAATCTCAAAGGTAGCGTGGTTGGGGACAGCTGCTTTTTCTTCCAGTGAAAATCAGTCTCATAAGTGAAAGAACTGTTACAAAAGATTCCATTCCAATGAGTAATGACTAATTAAAATCATTACGACAAGAGTGTAATTCCAATTGCTAACTTAGCGTTGAAGTAATTTTATGCTCTATGATAACTATTGTGTGAGAAAAGTAATTCCACATCTAAAGGAAATAAATACCTATATTTTAGAAGGGCAGGAATCTTCCCCAGTTGAAATGGCACTGGCCTTTAAGTAGCAATATAAATCAGATTCCAATAGGGAGAACGGAGAAGGGCAAAACAAAATAAAGAAATTAAATGTAGTCCTATGATATAGAAGTGTGTAAAATCACAAAAGATGCATCAGTTGTCAGTTGTGATGGAAACATATAAACTTTTGCTAAGGTTTATCGCTGAGCAAAAGCGTAAAGAAGCATGGACAAACACTTTTCTCTGTGTGGGTAGCAAAATGTTAACCTGAGCGATTATATCAGACTATCCATATTTAGTTCTTTGGGGTCCTTTCCTGCCTCTCCACAGGAACACATAACAGCTTAAAGGAGATTTTAACAACGGGGAAAATCCTGTCAGTGCGTACCACTAAAGAAAGATGTTGGGTCTGATAGGCAGAAGGAACCTTCTGTGTGATTTTCCATCATGATGCAGAGTAGCAAATTTCAGGTAATTTCTCTCTTCTCCCACCCTGCTGAAGCATGATGCTGCCGGCTTAGTGAATACATCTCATTGAAAAAACACTCAGACTTGATTTAAAATTTTCAAGTGATGGAGTATCTGCTTTGTTCCATTGTAAATTGTGCGAATGATTAGTTATCATGACTGTTAAAAAAAAATCAAAGCCTGTGATGAGAGTGAATTTGTCTGGCTTCCACTGCCGTTCTCCAGCTTTTGCTCTTCCTTTTCTACGATATCTTAGAACTCTCTCAGGTATGAGAAATATCATTTCTGTATGTGTCCCAAATTCATGGGTACTCACTCTGTGACCTAGGACTCAGATGTACCAAAACCACACAAACTTTTAAGGGAGTCTGGCTTGCCTAGCAGTTCAGATCAGTCTAAAGACCAGAGCCCTTTGGAATTAAACTTGTGATTTGATTTAATAAAAAGAAAAAAAAAGTATATCAAGCTTATTTAACTGAGTTCTGTTTTTCTCCTATGAAATTTGTATTGAACTAGCAACTGTTTCTTTCCCAACTGAACTTCCTCTCATGCTTGTGTTTCTGCTCCAGGATTTCCGTACTGTTCCAGCTAAGGATATCAACTGTTTCAGCTAAGAGTACAAATTTTTTTGTCAGCTCTTTTAAAACTCTTGAAAGCAAATTTCAAAAGTGTGGAGAGTAAAGCAAGGATGAAGCATTAGAGTTTGGCTCTTGTGTTACCAGGTCTCCCACAAATACCATCTATGACCTTGGATTGATCGTGTAATCCCATTGTCTCCTCTGGTGTATGATGGCAATCATTTTTCACTACCTCCTGAAGTTGTTATAAAAACATTTCTATAACTAATCCAGAGCTATATATTAATGAGGTTCATAAGAGAATTTAGTCAGAGATCCATTAAGGAATATTTCAAATTTAAGTCAACAAGCAATTATTACTGTATACACTGTAGTATGTACAAACCCTTTAAACTGTAGTTTTTTCATAGCCTAGATAATTCTGATGAAAATGGAATAACTATTGACTACACATTCAGTTTCACTGGCAAGTCTTGCAGAGGGTTTTTTTTCTCCTTGCAGAAATTGGCAGAGGATTAGCAGTGGAAAGCAACTGGAGAGCTACAAATTAACGTAGCTCAGATGAGGCAGAACAGCCTGTCTAAGGGCACCTTTACCCCCAGTGTCTTGTCTGAACTAGGCTGAACAAGGCCGTGAATTTGGGTATCCCCTAAATTCTCTCCCAAAT
Organism: Phaethon lepturus; assembly: GCF_000687285.1. NCBI lineage: Eukaryota > Metazoa > Chordata > Aves > Phaethontiformes > Phaethontidae > Phaethon > Phaethon lepturus. The sequence continues at coordinate 42,120 of NW_010548255.1, forward strand.
CCTAGATACCTTTCTGTCCAAATTGAAATTAATATCCTTGCACAGAGTTTTAACTACAGTAGCTTTGCATACTTCAACAGCTAGAAAAATCTAATGGAAATTCACAACTAGCTGTATCCATAGACATTCAACTCAGAGGGAAGATCTAAGCAAAAACTATCTAAAAGGACTTAAATATTATACAAAACCAAGTTTCTACTCCTTTAAAGGTAACTAACAGGAAAAGGAGAAGGATCTAGTTCTGAATGGTTTTTTTTAGCAATATTCACATTTTGTCAGGCTAATGCTGTATTGTAAGAGGATTCTCATGTTATCAGAATCGAATAATTCACATCCTTGTTCAGCACAAGTAGTGAAGAGTACTGTCTATAAATCCCTTTGGATTACCACATGGCTTTGAGCATGCAGTAAATCTTTTCCCATATCCCATCACCTCCTAATCTGCTAAAAGTCTTCCAAAAGATCAGAACCATTAAGATGTCATTTTATAATGGAGGAATTACGGGTTAATTTAACAAACCTTGTCCTGAGGTCTATAAACTAGGGCTCAAAAATGAGAAAGAAATCCTGTGCTGAATTCAATCACTGCTTGGGATTCGTTGCCATGAGAGCCCATTCATTGGCTGACTAGCTCTCAGCCTTGCACACTGGCTGCTTTTCCCCACCAGGCTTGAGCCGTTCTGTTCTGATAACTGTTGTTCCTTGCCTTATTGCTTTTTTTTTTTGGTCCCACAAGTGAGACAAAATGTAAGACTGCCTTGTAAATTAATTTCTATTAGAAATAATAATAATTCCCTATGTAGGTTAGATTTGTCCTTTCTCTACGTGTTTCAGTGTCCAAAACTTGTATACAAATATTTGTAATACTAAAAATGTCTGTTAAACCACCAGCAAGCAGCCTTCCAGCTTAGAAATTCATAAATCTGACATTTCTTATAGCGCTCTGTCACTTGAGCAAAAGGAGGTACCTCAGTTCACATAAATGTATTTGCGTGACATATAGTGTTGGCTGAGCCCCAGCTAATGCATATACTACTCCTTACAAATAACTAGCTGGGCTCGTATGTACTTCTACACCTTATGATTTTTGTGCAGTCTTTACCTCTGTCAATCTTTCATTTTCATTAGAGCTAGTTGACTGTATGGGAATGTAATTAGGATGAAGGTATTAATGGCTCGTAAGGGGGCTAGCAAGCCCCTGAGGAGCTTAGAAAAACAGATTATTCCAATATCCCTTTCCCATACAATGCCCTTTCTTGTACACTGGCATGTACAGTCTGGCAGTTGGTCAGGTTTCCATGGAAATTATGGAAATTGGACCAGCAATAGCTGCTTATAAGCTCGGATTTCTTGCCATTTACCAATGCCTTTGCCTAAGGTGGCAAAACAATAAAGATTGCCCTTTTCTTGTCTCTCTCTGTCCTTCTGTTCAGCACCACCCTCTACCCTTCAAGAGCCTGAAAGAAATATGTACACATGTGAGAGGACTTTCTGCTTGAGGAAAATCAAAGGAAAACCTTTGGTGACTTCATGAAGGACTGAGTCGTGGCTGTGCTAGTGCTCACTAAATTGGAGGGTGACTCTTGTTCACCCCTCAGCATCAGTGCCATGGAGTGGAATGTTTCAAATGCCTTCTCCTTACAACAGTAGCTTTTTTGTCCAAAGTATAAAAGTTGATTGCTCATAGTTAAAGCCTGCATAACTATAAGCTATGGTAGGGGTCATATATTATTAGTCCCTTCCCAGATTTGAGCTACAGCGTTTGACTAGCTGACCTCCTGTGAGACAACAGCGAATTACTACATGAGCCAATGACACACGGCACAGCAAGTATCTCCTGTTAATCTCCTCTAAATTTCCCAGCCATTAATTCCACTAAATAACCTCTTTATTACAGTATAATCTTCCCTTAAATTTATAATAAAAAGTTCTAGGAACAAAGGCAGAAAATTAAATCACAGCTTCAGCCTACAAGTGGAAGTGCCCATATTCCTGCAGTCTCATTTTTGTCCAGGTTTCTCTGCCCTGCTGAGGCCCTGACGGAAGCCTTATGCTGGTTTATACTCACTTTAAGAGGGAAACTAAGGAACATGACTTAGAGAAATAGCTCAAGCATGGAGAATCCTTGGAGAAATACCTCTCTGTCCTACTGTTTTTTCTGTGGTTTTGTGATGCGCCAAAACCTTTCATAAGACCATGGGCCAAATAGGTTTAGTCACATATGTCCCCTTCAGAGATGCCTCCTCTCCACCTTACTGATGCTAGGGCACTTGCAGCCTGGTGACGTACCTTTCCTGCAGTGCTTTGCACTGTGTGACACCGAACCTTTCTGTACTGGAGCACAAACAACTGCTATGCCCAGTACAGGCCATACAAAGTAAGAGCAAAACATCATAGGTTTTTCTGTATGCTGTCAAAGCAGGGAACGCGAATCGGAGTCAGGTTTAGAGCTTGGGAAGAAATGACATAGTCAAATGTCATAGTGAGGGTGCACTGAGAAGTGTAAAGTGGGGCATGATACATAATTCTTTCCTCACACTCAGAACAAACTGCTAATAGCTACACGAAGCTGGAGCCACCTTCTCTTCTGTGACCAACATGGGGGGCTTGGTGGCATTAATGGAGGTCTTATCCATACAGCATGACTGGGTGACATTTTGAGTTTGTTGTGTGCTACCTATCTCCTCTTGATTCCTTCATTTCCCTGCTTGTCCCAGGAGCTGCCGTCAGCAATTGTTAATGCATGAGAGACTCAGTCACTGAATGATGTCATTATTATTTTTACTGTTTTCTGACATGGACTCTAATTGAAGTTTATGGTCTAGTCACGATATTCTCCTGCCATGTGGCTCCAGTTTTGCTGAGTTCAGGTTTCTATTGTTGGTGTCTGGGCAATTAATAAGAAATACCATGTATATTATTTATTCAGTATTCTCAGTGCAGCTGTCTGGCACTGCTTGGTGAAGGGCCAGTTATAGAGAGGCAAAAGTACTTTTTTTCTTACAATAAAATGCTTATACCTATACATATATAACTGTAAAATAAACATTACCAACAACAGGTGGTTTCATGCAACTCCATTAAAGTAACATCACTACAGTGTAAGGTTATTTTACCCAGTGTCTGGAGTCATGTTTATGAGCTTAACTCTTGGGAACTATTTCCACCTTCCCTGTAGCTATATATGCGGTTCAAATCTGTTTTCCACCATTAGTTATCCTCAGTAACAGGCTTCAAAGCCTTTCAACCATTGTGTTCAAACAGGACTCACTCCTGTGATGCAGTCCTAAGCTTGGCTCCGTGCACTTAACTTTATCCATAAAAGTAGTTTCATTGCCTTCAAAAAGTTCTTCCATGTTTTCTCTATTTCTGCAAATATCTTATAAATTTTAAAAATCTAGTGGAGGGCAGATACTTTCTTCAGTTTGATTCTTCTCCTTCAAAACATTTATGTGTATCTGCCCTTCCCTCACTACCACCCTTAGTCCTGCAGATATCCACTCTTGTATTAGACAGACAAGCCTAATTGAACAACTTCTGCAAAGACGCTTTACTTTGAGGTTAATTCATTCTGTCTCACACTTCCTTCCTGCATCTCAGTATCTGAATGATTCTTGTGTATTGTACTACACTGGAAAAAAAATTAAAGGTAACTACAAAATAATAAAGACGTTCAAACAAAAGCGCAAATGGGCTAAGCCAAGTGCAATGAAAATTTAGCATTTGCATTTGGTTTCTTGATTTGTTAACAAACAATAATCAGACCTCCTCTTCAGCAATGAGATACTGCCGTCTACTTTGGGTTCCTGGGTTGCCTGTGTCAATATTCCTCAGCTCCTATAAAGCAAGTGAAACAATTTATATTAGCCATGTCTGAAGGTTATTTATGTTATCCTGCATGACTTTAAACACCATCACATTAAAAGTGTTCACACAGTCTGTCCTTTTCAGGTTTTATAAACCAGTTATCAGTAGAAGTTGACAAGAGCAAAGCTAGTCATGAAAGCAGAGTCAAAATTAACCAACTACACAGAGTAATTGGGTGAAATGTGGTGTCTTTTGATGTACAAAGGGTAAACCTAGAGTTGACCTTAGATACTATTTCTGAATCTGTCCTGTGAACCGTGCACTATTTACTACCTATGGAAAGATCCTACCATAGTGGGAAAAGCAGGTTTACCACTGTGTGTAGGAGAAAGCAAAAAACAGGCCACAGTTGCAGGATATCTTGAAGGCTTGGTGGGAATTACAGAGCTGATCCTCAAGGATATGACATGCCTCCCAGGTGAATACATATTGCCAGCTGTTGCACATCTCAGTAACAGCGCAATAGTCCTTAGGCAGCCAACTCATGGCACGTATTAGGGGACTAGGAGGATGGCTGAAGATTGTATGCAAGTAAGGGTCTTTAAACTGGGATTGGATGGAGGTATTTGTTCCATTTTCTTCTCTACATTACAAAACTCACTCAGGTACTTTTGTAAAAGTTCCTGGAAGCCAACCATTATGTCTTGATTTCCAAATTGGGCTGTAGGTCTTGAGAAATCTGATTCTTTAAAAACTTTCCCTATCCTTGGATTTTAGCCTGGCTAGGAGTATCATGAGGAAAGACCATGGTCCTAGTTCAGCTGTCCAGTACAGAAATCAGCAAACGCTGAACAAGTCAAATAACCTGACTTCGCGCAGTGAAATAAACTGGCTTTCCACAATGTCTAAAACACATTCAGCTTTGGTCTGAATCTGAACTAGAGGTCTTGGGTTAGTTATTAATGAGAGTAGTCTGACTTATCCCGTTACAAATTATCACCTCATTGCTCCACTGGAAAATCTTTAAATTGCTGTGGAAACCATTTTGTTTTCCTCTTGCCCAACAGAAGACAGCAGCAGTGCAGCATAAAATGTCAAATGAACTCTAGGCTCCTGTAGTAAAAACAGCATCGTAAGAGATGATGGCAATGCTGAACTATCCTTTCAGATATGTCAGAAACGGATGGCAAAGACAATATTCCTCTCTCATTATACCTTATCAGGTCACACAGTACTTACCTTGCAGGCTCTTTCTGACAGCAGCAAACCAGCTCCACTTCAGAAACCTGAATTTTGATTGTGAGGAAATCTGACATACTGCAACAGAGGTAGGTAGCCCAAGAACACTGGAATCTTCCAGCACAACTGTGTTGCTGGGATATTTCTTTCCATCATCTTTCTTGTTCTTTTTCTGACTTCTGAAGTTTAATGATTTCACTTTGCTATTGGTGGATTTTTGTTTTGCTTTTTCTCTCTGAGTCAAAAACATTTGAGACATGAAAAAATTTACATTCTGACAGCATTTTCTTCCCCTTTTGGTGGCACTGACTATAAGAAGAAATGAAAGCAAAGCTATTCATCCCTGTGTAGAGTTTTCAAACGCGCGTATTATGTGGCAGGAGTGCAACCAGGCTGTGCATGAGGTAACATTCAACAGCCGGATTGGAATAAAAGGGCCTTCCAGGGGAGGGAATTAAATTTGTGCTTTCTCACAGGACTGAGGGTGGGAGAGTCTGATTTTGGCAGAGAGTGGAGCTAAGGAGTGTGTGTCCATGGCTTAGGAATTCCTCTAATCTTCAGCTCACTCTAAAGTAACCTTTCCCTGTCCTGGACCACTAGGGCAGGACCCCTGGAAGCCAAAGACCAAGCGCTTTGCAGAGCACAGCAGCCACAAACTAAGCCCCTGAGAACTGGCTGCCTGCTTTTCCCTGCCTCACTCAAGGTCCAAAGAAAGGAGAAAAGCCAAGAGCAATTTATGCCAGCAAAAAAAGAAAGGTGAGGGATTGGGCCACTCCTAAAACTCTTGCTTCTCCAACTGCAAAGCAATATATTATAATTAGGACAGATACCATTTTGCTCAGTCGCAGTGAAAATTCATGGGAGACAACATTCACATCACAGCTTACTGCCAAGCTTTAAACAAATGCATCTGAAAAATAAAGACGAGAGCTTGTAATACTCTCCTTAATAGTGTGAAAAGTAAAATCTGATCCTGTTTTCACAGCAGGAA